>NC_143587.1:73782754-74085784 GCF_048544385.1 Mastigoproctus giganteus | reverse complement strand
TTCAATTTCAACCTTAATTCACGGCTTTTTTTTCAACAGTGACATGTATATAATATGATATCATATACAGTGAAAGAATATGATATCAAAATTACTTTTTGCATCCAGTTCCTTCGTGACTTCATCAGTCTGTCCAATCAAATTTGTCAGAAAAGACTTCTCCTTAACAAAGCCATGCTGTGTCTGAACTATAACCATGGTCTTCTCTAGGTGATCCTATATTACTTCTTTAACCAGTAACTCTATTATTTTCCCTGGAACAGAAGTTAAACAAACAGGTATATAATTGTCGGAGTGGTCTCCGACAGTTTTTAAATTCTGTACAGTGGGATCAACTGATGATGTTACCAACGGTAAATTCCAAGTGGGAAGCATTCAAGGAATTAATTGTGGATGCTACTAAAAGTTTCATACCTATTAAGAAATATTGTTCAAGGTTTAGGCCTAAATGGTTATCTAATGAACTAATGAGACTCGTAACAGAGAAGAAAAATGCATGGGATGCATATAAATTGTCAAGTGACTCAGAAGCCTATGGCAGATATAAGCTAGTCTGTAATCAGGTCACAAAGGAGGTTAGGCAGGCGACGGTAGATTATGAGAAATCCTTGGCAAAAAATGCAAAGAAAAACAGTAAGGATTTCTTTACTTATATAAACTCTAAAAGGAAGGGGATGAATCTGATTGGTCCTCTTGACAACGATGGTTCGAATGTTGATGATCCTGCTCAGATAGCAAACAAACTGAATGAGTATTTTGCATTTACATTCACACATGAGGAATTATTAAGGTTTGAAAATGGCAGAAGGTTATCAAATTGTAGCAGGATACTTAATGATTTTCTAATAACTGAAAGCAAAGTGGACGAGAAATTGTTGAAATTAAACATAAGAAAAGCACCTGGGGTGGATGGGATCTATCCAGTTATATTAAAGGAGGCGGCAAAGCAACCAAGTAAACCCTTAGCCATAATTATGAGAGCATCCTTGGATTCAGGGGAGGTCCCCACGGACTGGAGATGTGCAAATGTATCCCCAATTCACAAAGCGGGATCGAAGGGTGACACGAGTAATTACAGACCAGTTAGTTTAACTTCTGTTCCGGGTAAAATAGTGGAGTCACTGGTTAAAGATGCATTGCAGGATCATCTAGACAAGACTGCAGCAATAATTCAGACACAGCATGGGTTTGTTAAGGGAAAGTCTTGTCTGACAAATTTGATAGGATATTATGATGTGGTTACAAAGGAACTGGATGCAAAAAATAATTTTGATATCATATATTTGGATTTCAGAAAAGCTTTTGACACTGTTGCGCATGGAAGACTAGTGTATAAATTGGAGCAGAATGGTATTAAGGATAAGTTGGTACAATGGATAAAAGGATGGTTAAGTGGGGGAAGACAGAGGGTGGTAATCAATGGGTGCTGCTCTTCGTGGACTAATGTTATTAGTGGAGTCCTACTGGGTTCGGTGTTAGGTCCACTGTTGTTTTGTATATTTATCAATGATATTGATGAAGGTATATCAGGCTTAATGTTGAAGTTTGCAGATGATACAAAGGTTGGCAGGGTTGTTAATGACAGTAATGGCAGTGTGCTACTGCAACAGGATCTAGATAATTTGGGCAGATGGGCTAAGAAGTGGCAACTGAAGTTTAACCTTGACAAATGCAAAGTACTGCATATGGGTAGAAGTAACTCCAGAGAAAAGTACCAACTGTGTGGTACTACACTTAAGGTGGGAGAAAATGAAAAAGACCTGGGAGTAATTGTGCAGTCAGATATGAAGTTTTCTGAGCAATGCAGACAGGCTGCCAGGGCAGGTTATGGGGTTTTGTCAATGATATATAGGAATTTTGCTTGTAAGGAGAAGGAGGTGATTGTCCCTCTGTATAAGGCAATGGTCAGTCCACGCCTTGAGTACTGCATACAGGTCTGGAGAATTACTTGAGTGTGTACAGAGAAGGGCAACAAGATTGGTGAGGGGAATGAAGGGATCCTCTTACCAAGAGAGGCTTAAGTTCTGCAAATTGCAGTGGCTGGAGACTAGGCACCTGCTCGGTGATCCGTTTGAGGTATATAAGGCCTTAAATGGGTTGAGCATACTGAATTCTGGTGGGATCCTTCCACTTGTTCAGATTACAAACCTAAGGGGGCATAAATTGAAATTAAGAAAAGACAGATGTAGAACAGATTGTGTGGAAATTTGCCTTTAGCCAGCAGGTGGTTAATTGCTGGAACAAACTTCCATCTGTCGTTGTGGAAGTTGACAGGTTAAATAAATTTAAGGAGGAACTGGACAGGCATTTGGAGGGAATGGTGCGTTTTTTTTTTTTTTTTTTTGGCTGATGCTGCAAAAGCGCACACACTTGCTTTCTTGCATCACATGCCACTACTACTACTACTCGTGTTACTCTTTGATCCCGCTCTGTGAATTGGAGACACATTTGCACATCTCCAGTCCAAGGGGATCTCCCCTGAGTCGAAGGAAGCTTTCATAATTATGACTAAGAGTTTGCTTACTTCCTTTGCTGCCTCCTTTAATATAACTGGATAGATCCCATCCACCAGGTGCCTTTCTTATGTTCAATTTCAACAATTTCTCCTCCACTTTGCTCTCAGTTATTACAAAATAATTTAGCACACTGTCAGAGTTTGATAAGCTTCTGTTCTCCGCTTCTGTTCTCCACTTCTGTACAGACTTCCTTATGTGTAAATGTAGATGAAAAATACTCATTCAGCTTGTTAGCTATCTCAGCAGATTCATCAACAATTGAACTGTCAATGTCAAGTAGACAAATCTGATTCATCCCCTTTTAGAGTTTACATAAGTAAAGAAGTCTTTGCTGTTTTTCTTTGCATGTGACTTGATTACAGTTAGTCTGTAATCAAGTCACAAAGGAGGTTACGCAAGCGAAGGCAGATTACGACAAATCTTTGGCAAAGGAAGCAAAGAAAAACAGCAAAGACTTCTTTACTCATGTAAACTTCTTTGTCACCTGATAATTTATATGCATCCCATGCATTTTTCTTCTCTGCCACAAGTCTCATTGGTTCATCTGCCATCCATTTAGCCCTAAATCTTGAACAGTATTTCTTAGTTTGTATGAAAAGCCTAGTAGCTTCCAAAATTACTTCCTTGAAATCTTCCCATTTAGAATTTGATGTTGGTAACATCATCAGTTGGTCCTACAGTATACAGAATTTAAAAACTTTCTGAGACCACCATAGTCACCTTTATGAAAGCCAAAACCTTACCCTTTACCCCTGGTAGTTACATCTTTAAGTAAATCCCACATCAGCACACTGTGATCACTGCCACCTATTGGTTCCTTTATCTTTAGATTCTTAATGCACGAAGAATCACTGCTGATAATCAGGTCAAGAGTATTACACCCTCTAGTTGCCTCTCGAACATGCTGCTGTTGAAAATAATCATCCAATAAATCCACGAAAGCCTTGCTTGTATGCGAGTGACCAACTCACAAGTTCCAGTCAATATCTGGGAAGTTAAAATCCCCCTTATATGACAATATGATATACTAGCCCACTCTATTTCTTTGTACAATTGTTCATTGTACTCATTCAAGTCATTAGGCCTATAACACATTCCTACTCTTATTTTTGTTTTCCCAGTGCTTACGTCACACCAAGCTGATTCAACATTACACTGCCCACCCGTGTCAGCTGGATGCACTCCTTTAGATTTTATGTTTCTTAACTAACAGCATAACCCCCCCCCCCCTCCCTCCTTATCATTTCTTATCAAAGTACTCCCCAAATTCCATTTTTGCAGTGTTTATATCTGTGTGGCACCACGTCTCTGATATCCCAACAATATCTGCTTTTGATGTCTTGAACAGCACTTCAGATTCATCAAATTTATTTACCAAACTCCTAGCATTGGTGTACATGCAAGTATACATGCACCTGTTCGTACTCTTAGTTATCCTAACACAGACCATGTATATTTACTTGTTCCATGATAACTCCCAGCAGTCATGGAAATCCTTTGCACCTTGCTTTTTTGCTGCTGCTCATTTCAATAGAAGCATTATTTAGGAAGGATAGGGAATATAGTAATGGTAGTTGGATTGTCTATGTTTCTTGTCAATAGCAGCCTGTACCTGACGAAAGATTTATCAGATTCTGAAGTTATTCATATAGTATAGTCTGTTTGGTGAGATAGTTGGAAGAAAAGGTATGAGGAAAGTGGGGTAATCTACAGACCAGAAGATTGTGAACATTATGATGAGCGACTTTACATGCAAACGAAATGTGTGGGCAAGTGTAATTGTCTTATTATGGGTGATTTCAATATTCTCTTCATTGATTGGAACAAGTGGGAGAAAAACTTACCGTGGACAACAAAAATGTTTAAATTGACTAGATTATACCTTCCTAACTGGTGTGCCACAGAAAGATTACTGGTGTGCTGCGAGAGATTTAATTTTATAAAATTTTCATAGTTATAAAAAATCCAATCCAACTTGTAAAACCACTCAAAATTTTATTGCTTTGTAATTTTATTATACAAAAAGGTATGAGACTGATTAGTGAATTGTGGCATCGCCCACAGGGTATAGCTGAATGTGATTTCCTCGAGCCATTGATTTTAGTTTATAAGCAATTTAATTTGACCTGTGTTGGAAGTACAAAAATCACATTTTCTTTCATTTTTTTTTTATATTTACTTTTTTTTTTTTTATTTGAGAAATATCTTTTTAATGCAAGGCAAAAAAGCAATTTAAATTTATTTCTTATGCAATAAAAATTTCTATAATTTAAAAATAAGCAGAAAATCAGTGGAGAATTTTAAATATATATGACAGTTTTTTCTCTTATCTTTGATAATCAAATTAAAATTGGTTTTTTTAATTTTAATTATAATAATTATTTTGGACCAACTTTCACATTTTTCTACTGAAAAGATATACATATAATAAGTTATTGCTTAATTTTAGAAATGTTTATATCTAAAAACAAATAATTATTCAAAATATACCTATTAAATTGCTTTGTTAAGAACTTTGTTTATCCAAATTTAATTTTTATAGATATTTATTTTCCACCCATAATGGAAACTTTGTGAAGTGCTAGAAAGTCATCAGATCCAAGGGACAAACAAAGTAGTCCAAAAAAAAAAAATAAATAAAGCCAGTATTTTTGGCAATATAATGAAGAATATATCAAATATGGATTTGTGTGTTCCAATAATACTTCTCTTCCTCGACCCAAATGTCTTATTTGCCTAGAAGAGTTATCAAATGAACCAATGGTACTAAGTAAGCTATGCAGGCACCTTATCAAAAAACATCCATCATGTACAGAAAAAGATTTGAACTTTTTTAAGCATCTTCAAATGCAAAATAGGAAGCAAAGGTCTTTTATGAATACGATTACAACAGCATCAAATCGAGCTCAAGAGACCAGATATAAGGTCACCCAATTGGTATCCAAATCCAAAATGCCTCATATGATTGCAGAGTCACTTATTTTACCAGAATGCATTGAAACTGTTGACACTATGCTAGGGGCAAAAGAAGCAAAGGAAACTGAAAAAGTGCCATTTTCAAATAACACAATTAGTAGATGCATTGAAGACATATCAGATGACATAGAAACAAAATTAATTCAGAGAATTATTGAATCTAAAAAATTTTCATTGCAAATTGATGAATCTACAGATGTTAGTAACTGTTTATTATTTGTTCTGCAAAGAACTGCCAAATCACACTACTGGGGATGAAATATTCAAAGTGATAAATGAATACTTTGAGACAAATAAAATATCATGGAAAGATTGCTAAGCTTGTGTACTGATGGTGCAGCTGCAATGACGGAAGAGTTAAAGGTTTTACATCAAGAGTTCGTTCTGAAAACCCAGAAATTCAGGTAATGCATTGTTTTATTCACAGAGAAGCTCTTATATCTAAAAGTTTGCCTGTGGATCTGAATTCCACATTACATAGCGTTATCAAGATGGTGAAGTTAATAAAATGCAAGCTGTTAAAGTCACGTCTGTTTTCAGCTTTGCGTGAAGAAATGGGATCAGAATGCCACTCTCTGCTATTTCACACTGAAGTACGTTGGCTGTCCGAAGGAAGAGTTATATCAAGAGTTTGAGAAGGCACCTCCATAGCCAGGTGGGCAGGAGTGGCAGTGCGCAGCACACGCTTCTTGATTAGACCGGGGTTCGAGCCCATGACCACCAAATACGGAGGATGCAGAAAGGTCAGGGAATGACCACCGCATATCCCCGGAGCAATATGGCCTTAGTTGCTAATGCTCCTAAAAACCAAATAACAACAGTTTGAGCTAAGAGAAGAGTTTAAAAATTTTTTTTGTGAATAATTCTTACTTTGCAGATTTATTGAAGGATAGTTATTGGCTCCAGAAACTAGCTTACTTAACTGATATTTTTGAGCACCCAAATGAACTAAATCGAAAATTGCAAGGGTCACATGAAAGCATACTAATGTGTACTGACAAAGTTTATGGATTCAAAGAAAAAAAATTCAACTTTGAAAAAATGAGTTTAAAACCGGATCATTAATGATTTTTAATCGGTGTTATAATTTAAATCCTAAAGAAGAGTTATTGGGATTAGTAGAGCAACATTTGTGTTTGCTTGAGGAAAAACTTCATCACTATTTTTTAAATACTATACTTTATGTAAAAAAATTTGATTGGATTCGAAATCCATTTGCATTATCCCTAAAAATTCTAGCACTACATTTATCAATGAAAGAAAAAGAAGAGAGATTTAAGAAATGATTGCACCCTTCTAGTACAATTTAAAGTAATTGAGTTATCCATATTTTGTTATTGACGAGAAAGGAGTTTCCTTCAATCGGAGAAAAAGCAATCAACACACTCTTCTTCCATTTGCTACCACCTATTTGTGGGAACAAAGTTTCTCGTCAATGGTGACTATCAGAGACATATTCAGGGGTGGGCACAGCGAGCATTGCCCTCTTTAACCAAAAATTTGAAATTAAAGAAAAAGAACATTGGAGGCATTCTAAAAAAAACTCAAAAACCTGGTGGCCACGCTTCCCCTTTACGTGATACCTGGATACGCTGCTGATGACTATCAAGAATTCAAAGAGATCATTATTAAAAAGTGTGGATCAGAAGTTATGCTTAGCCATTTCAAGAATAAAATCTGATATAAAAATGTTATGTTTACAGAAGAAAGCTCAGATTTCTCATTAAAAAAATTTGAAAAGATTTTATTTTGAAGTTTTGTATGCATTTAGTATTAAATATTTAATACCTTCTGTAGTATTTATATTTTACTTTTCTTATCATAATTATATATATAATATAACGCAAATGTAATAAATTTTTTCATAAAGTCCTTATAGAGACACTCCAAAATCTGCCCTATTTTATCTCTGTGTGATGTACAAAAATTATAATTTTCCAAGTGTACCCTTGCATGAAAAAGGATGGGAAGCACTGGAATAGATGATTGTTATTTGTATCAACACGTTGGGGAGTGTACTAGAGGAAAGAATATTTTACACCTGATCATCACCACAAACCAGATGACATAATAAGGTTTGACAATACATAAACTATTAGCAGGGGATGATCACAGAATTCTATGTTGTATGAGAAGAGAGAGGGGAGGGTAGGAGATATTAAAAGAAAAGGAATGGGTTATAATTTCAGGGAAGTTGATTATGACAGCTTAAGGTGCTACATTGCCTCTATCAATTGGGGAAATATTTCACAAAATGTGAATACCTTAAAATTACAGCCTGTCTTTAAATCTATAATTGTAGAAGCCTTGAATGTATAGATACCATTAACCTGGTGGTGACGGCGGCACCCAGAATGTTGCAAAAATGAAGGCAGATCACCTTACAGGTCCCAGACTTTCTCTTGAATTTTTTAAGAATGCTTTGATTTTTTTTAAAATTCTATTTAAACAGCACCAATATTCCATCTTTACTTAATGTATTGCAGTATTTATTGCATGATTTTTTTTTTTTTTTTTTTTAAGTTTTAAAAAAATATTGAAAATTTTAAAATATGCTAATAGGTTTTGCATCTTTTATTTTCAAAAAAAAAACAACGAAAAAATTATATTTGAAACTATTAGTTACTTCCATTTCCAGGTTTATTTCAAATTTGGTGTGCTTTGCAGCATGCAAAATTTGAAACTACATATCTTGCTTCCTAAGTATGGCAGCCATCTGAAGAGAATATTGGGTTTAGCATTAGTAGATGCATATGATGCAAGAAAGCAAGCTTATACAGTATCAACCAAAAAAAAAAAAAAAAACCTTCCAGTTTCACCCATCCATTTGCTCCAAAAGATTGTCCAGTTCTTCCTTGAATTTTTTGTTCCAGCAATCAATCACCCGCTGGCTAAAGGCAAATTTCCACACATCTATTCTACAACTGTCTTTCCTCAATTTGAATTATGCCCCGTCAGGTAAGTAATCTGAGGAAAAATCCCATTAGCATTGAGCTTGCTCAAACCATTCAACGCACCTTATACACTTGCATCAGATCATCTCGGGAGGTGCCTAGTCTCCAGATGCTACAGTTTACAGAACTGAAGCCTTTCTTGGTAGGAGCAACCCTTTGTTCCCCTCACCAGTCTTGTTTCCTTTCTCTGTACTTGTTCCAGCAGCTCTACATCTTCCTAAAATGAGGCCTCCAGACCTGTATGCAATACTCAAGGTGTGGCCTGACCCATTGCCTTATACAAAGGAATAAATCGCCCCCTTATCCCTGCTAGTAAAATTCGTGTATATCACTGACTAGACCCCACGAGCTGCTCTAGCACCTGTCTCCACTGCTCAGAAAACTGCATATCTGACTGCACAATCCATTGCCTTATACAAAGGAATAAATCGCCCCCTTATCCCTGCTAGTAAAATTCGTGTATATCACTGACTAGACCCCACGAGCTGCTCTAGCACCTGTCTCCACTGTTCAGAAAACTGCATATCTGACTGCACAATTACCCCCAGGTCTTCTTTCCTTCTCCACTACTATGCTGGACCACATAGTTGGTACACCACTGTGTGGTTACTGCTACCCATTTGCAGTACTTTGCATTTGTCAATGATAAACTTTAGTTGCCACCTCTCAGCCCATCTCCCAACTTTTTTAGGCCCTGTTGCATTAGCATACTGTCATTACTATCATTAAAAGCCCTGCCAACCTTCATATCATCTGCAAACTTTCACATTAAGTCTGATATACCTTCATCTGTATCATTGATAAATATAGAAAACACTAGGCCCAACGCTGAACCTGGGGGACTCTTTACTTAATGTATTACCACTCTGTCTTCTCCCACTCAACCATCCCTTTATCCATAGCAGCAACTTGCCCTTAATGCCATACTGCTCCAATTTGTACAGTAGTCTTCCTTGTGCAACATTATCAAAAGCTTTCCTGAAATCCAAGTATGTGATATCAGAATTATTTTTTGAATCCAGTTCCTTTTGTGACCACATTGTAGTATCCAATCCAATTGGTCACACAAAACTTCCCCTTAACAAATCCATGCTGTGTCTGAACTATATCTGCAGAGACAGAGCTAGAGTGCGGCATTTTAAGGGGGCATTCAACCAGTTATATATTTTAAAATTGCTTCATTTTTGTTTTAATTACAATCAGACCTGTGTTTAATGAAACTCAGGCCCGACTTGTAATCAAAAATTTTTGTGAGAGTGAAAAAAATAATTTTGGGATATATAATCACTTATGAAAAAAAATATCATGGGGGGGAACGGTGTTTTACAAATTTCGAATATAACAGAGAAACTCCAATTACAAATTTCTATTAAGTATGGCCTGTTTTGTGATATGACACCTATATGAGCTTTTTGGTTTGTCCTTAAGTGTTAGCCAGTTGGAGAGTTGCCAATTGTATTTTGCTTGAATTTCATAAGTTCTCAAGTGTTGAGTAGTCACAGGTTAAAAGAAACAAAAGTGTAATTCAAATTTTGTTATTCAGTTGTGTTGTCTCCACATTAAAAAAATAAGTTTTAATAAATTGTTATAAACAAACTTTTCTTTTATGTATAAATGTTATTTATTTACATATATACTTTTTTTTTTTTTTATGAAAACCCCAAACACAAGAGGTATTAGAATCTATAATACCTAATACTGTGCATGTGTTGGAGGTTGGGAAGACGAAAGAAGATATTTGTTAACATTAGACTTGAACTTCTGCAGACTGTAATTTTCAAGAAATACATATGCAGGAAGGTTGTTCCAGAAAACAGCAGCTGAATGAATAAACGACGATGATGAAAAGTTGGTTCTGTGAATTTGAAGTTGAACAGAAAATGCATGTTGGCTGGTGGTAGCACGTATTCGGACTGTTTTGAAAGGGAGAGCGGGAATTATAGAAGCGAATTCAGAAGAACAGTGCCCATGGAAGTATCCGTAGAAAAGGCTTGCAGCAGAAATAGAATGTCTATGAGACACAGAGTGGAGGGACTCTGTTAGAGATGAATCATTAATTAACCTAACAGCCCTCTTCTGAATGGAATCAAGAAGATTGAGAGAGGTTTTGGGGGCACCGCCCCAGATGTGGGAACAATATTCCATGGTAGGGCAGATTTCCAATTTTTACAGTGTGAACAGCTGTTTGGAAGAAAAGTAACGCCAAGAGCAAAAGTGAAAATCCAGTTTTTTAGATGCAGAGGAAACAATATTTGTAATGTGCTTGTGCCAAGAGAGATTAAAAGTCAGGATAATCCCCAAAAGAGATATATCATCTTGCCTAGAAATTGGAGTGTCACCAAAGATGAGCATAGGAGCAGAAGAATCCTTTTTGCGAGATATAAGACAGGACTGAGTTTTAGAAGGATTGAAATCCACTAAATTGTCTTTGCCCCACTGGAGATCAGCATTTAAGGAATCGGTAGTGAATATTCGAGAAGTGAAGCTGATTGAGCAGGGTGAGATTTCTCAAACTGGAAAGTGGAATGCAATGTGCTATCATCAAAAAAATTATGGATACTATGGATAGGACTTCTTCTCAGTGGAAGAAGGTCATTAATACACAAGAGGAAAAGAGTGGAGGAAAGAACAGAACCTTGGGGGACACCAGCATTAGTGGAGAAGTTAGAAAACAGAGTGCCATCTACCATCACCCTCAGTGAGCGGTCAGTGAGAAAACTGGATAACCAATTACAAAAAACAGTTGGCAAACTATAAGATGGAAACTTGTTTAGAAGACCTTTATGAAAACATGATCAAAAGCCTTTGAGATGTTAAAAGCAACTGCTTGTTTCGCCGAACTTTTCCATTGAATTTGTCCACAAATGGGTAAAATAAGCCAGAATATCACCAGTGGATCGACACTGACGGAATCCATACTGGCGATCGTTGATCAGACGGAAGGTTTCTAGGTAATTTAAGAGTTGGCGGTTAATTGATTTCTCCATTACTTTAGAAACAGTAGAAGTAATTGCAATGGGATGATAATTGAATGGGAGGGATTTGTTACCCTTTTTAGGAACCGGCTGGATATGAGCAAATTTCAAAGCAGAAGGAAAACACCTTTGGAATAAGAAAGTGAAAAAAGGCTGCAAAGAACAGGAGTAAGTTCAGGAGCACAGGTTTAGAACAAGTGGAGAAATACCATCAGGACATGGATCTTTCTTAACATCAAGATTCGTCAAAATCCTTCTGACATCTTTTTGATGGAAGACCACAGGAGGCATTGAATGGAGCATGTTGGGAATGGTGGGAAGTGTTTTACTAAGATCATTAATACACGAGTTGGAAATAAAATGGGATGCTAGCTGGTCAGCTTTATCCTTGACTGAAGTGACAACAGAACCATCTGGTTTTGACAGAGGTGGGAATAGAGATGGGCAAAAGTTGTGGCCAATAGCTTTGGCAAGAGACCAGAATGCTCGGCTACCATTAGGGCAAAAAGCAAGTTTTCTAATGTTATCCTGTTTAAAATCTAGTTTGGACTGATTAATAACTGCTTTACAATTGTTGCAAGCTTTGGTAGGCAGAAAATGAAACTAAAAAATTGGAAACAAGCCAATTTCGATATGCAGCATTCTTCTATTGAACAGCCTTAGCACATTTATTGGAAAACCAGGGTTTAGATAAAGGACGAGATTTTAAAGTGGAATGTGGAATAAAGGATTCCATTCCTACACAAATAATTTCACTGACATGATCTGAGTGAACATCAGCATCTGAAGTTTTGAAACAGTAATCCGACCAAGGAAAAGAAGAAAAGAAATCTTGAAGATCATCCCATTTTGCATTCTTGTAATGCCAAACAATACAAGGTTGGGAATAGCCATGAGTTAAAGGCTTCATTGGAGAAGAGACAATCACCAGGTTGTGATCTGAGGTGCCTAAAGGACCACTCACTTTGACATGTACTTAGAAGGATTGTTTGTGAGAAAAAGATCAAGTGTGTTGACTGTATGGTTAGGATAGTCTGGTAGGTAGGTAAATGAACAATTTGTGCAAGATTATTAGTAATTGCAAAAGCCTCAGCATCTTGACCAGCTGGGTCTGTGTGACTAGAAAACGGAAGCTTACTTGTAGGTGTGAACATTAAAATCAAGTAAAATTACCTCACTGTTAGGAAAGTTGGACTGGAGAAAGTCGAGCTGCAAAGAAACGAAGTCAGAGTTCCAAGCGATTACTGAAGTTGGGAGAATGGTAGAGACAACGCATGAATTTGACAGAATGAGGTAGAGAGATTTTAAGTCAGAGAAGGTTGAAAATAGGAGATTCCAAATTACCACGTCTCTGACAGGGAATATCAGAATGAGCATATGCACAAGTACCACATTTGAGGCGAAAGAAATCATACAGTGAATAATTTGGGCAACTGAGATGAGCAGGGATTGACAACTGATAACTGAGAGTCTGTCAGAAAAAGTACATGGGGTATGGCAGACTGTAAATGGAAATGGACACCATTGCGATTAGAACTGAGACTATATAAGACTACTGTACAAATTTGAATAGAATGGTATTAAGGGCAAGTTGCTACAATGGATAAAAGGGTGGTTGAGTGGAAGAAGACAGAGTAGTAATCAATGGATGCCGCTCTTCGTGGACTAATGTTATTAGTGGAGTGCCACAGGCTTCGCTGTTGGGTCCAATGTTGTTTTGTATATTTATCAATGATGTTGATGAAGGTAAACCAGGCTTAGTGTCGAAGTTTCAGATGATACAAAGTTGGTAGGGTTGTTGATGATAGTAATGGCAGTGTGCTACTGAAACATGATCTAGAAAATTTGAGCAGGTGGGCTGAGAAGTGATAACCGAAATTGAACATTGACAAATGCAAAGTACTGCATATGGGTAGAAGTGATCCCAGAGGAACGTACCATCTGTGTGGTACTACACTTAGGATGGTAGAAAATGAAAAAGACATGGGAGTAATTGTGCAGTTAGATATGAAGTTTTCTGACCAATGCAGACAGACTGCAAGAGTAGGTCATGTGGTTTTGTCAATGATATACAGGAATTTTGCTAGCAGGGAAAAGGAGGTGATTATCTCTTTGTGTAAGACAATGGCCAGGCCACGCCTTGAGTACTGCGTACAGGTCTGGAGGCCTCATTTTAGGAAGGATGTATATTTGCTTGAGTGTGTCTAGAGAAGGGCAACAAGATTGGTGAGGGGAATGAAAGGGTCTTCTTACCAAGAGAGGCTTAAATTCTGCAAATTGCAGCGGCTGGAGACCAGGCACCTCGAAGGTGATCTGATTGAGGTGTATAAGGCCTTGAATGAGTTGAGCATGCTGAATTCTGATGGGATTCTTCCACTTGCTCAGATTACAAACCTAAGGGGGTTTAAATTCAATTTGAGGAAAGACAGTTGTAGAATTGATGTGCGGAAATTTGCCTTTAGCCACTGGGTGGTTAATTGCTGGAACAAACTTCTATCTGTCATTGTGGAAGTTGATAGCTTAATAAATTCATGGAGGAACTGGTCATACTTTTTTTATTTTATTAATTTTTTTTTTTTTTTTTTTATGGCTGATGCTACATAAGCTCATATGCTTACTTTCTTGCATCACATGCTATTATTACTATTACTGTTTTTGTAAAATGAACTAGGAAGTGTTTGGGAGGTTTAGATCTTTTTGCAGATAAGTTTGCTGTATTAGTTTGAAAATTCACAGTGTTCTTCAAAAGTAAGAAAATTGTGGGGGGGGGAGGTCATGGTGTATGAAGTAATTAAATTTTTGGATGTGGTGTACACATGGTAAGATTATACCCAGATGTTTAACATAACTGGCCTCAACAAAGGCCCCCCCCCACCGCATGCACACTACTTGGACTCCCCCCCCAGTCAACTATCTGGCAGAGTAGAGGTAGCAAGATTGTACACTAGCTGATCCGAAGCCTCCTGGAGAGTTACCAATAGGTTCAGTCCAGTGTACTAACTAGCAGCCAGCCTGCGAACACCGTTTTAGAGCGGTACCCTCAAAATGTAAGGAAGTTTGGATATTGCCATGGTGTTCATTATAACCTCAAAAGACATCAATCGTACTTCATGATGGAAGAGATGGGAAATGGGTGACCGGAACTTAGCTCTGGAGACTAAACATGGGTTCCACCAATTCAAGCCTCCAATAAGCAACATTTCACTTTTGTGCAGGTTGATGAGAGTCATCTACCACCTAGTATTGCCTGGTAACACAGAGGGGCGGCATTCCTCCATGTGGTGTGGGCAACACACCTCAACCCCTGCTTATGTTGGTTCACACCTGGGTGGTCACCCACAGTGTGCTTGCACATGGGGGTTATACCCAAGATGACTAATAGTCCCACCATCGTGAAGGTGCAAGCAGAGGATCTGGCTCTCACAGACCATCCGGACTTCACCGAAATTGGGTCCACTTGATTTGAGTGTCACCTGAATATCAGTTCCATCAGTGTTTTTGACTCCCAGGTAGCAAGCACAGCTTGCCTGGAATATCTGAGAGAATGTGTGCAACAGCCTCAAGGAACCAGGCTGTGCTCCAAATTTAATTAAAATAAAAAAATCTTTAAACATTTTAAATTTATAATTATAAGTAAGATTAAGATGTCCAAACCACCAAGTGGAGCAAATTTTCGAAAGAAGTTGAGGGAGGAAGAAGCAAAGAAATTGTCAAATAATTTTCAAAATTGGTTTTCACCAGTTTGTAGCGGAAATTGTAGCGAAACAGAGCTTATAACAATAATAATTCTGAAAATGAACAGAACACTGTGTCTGAGTCCCCTCAGATTGTAAAAAATTAAAATAATAATAAAAATCATATCATGCTAAACTTAAATAATTCCGAATCTTGGCCATCGAATATCTCCGACAAAATAAGATGCTTTTTAATAGAAAATGGACCGAATCAAGGCAAACACAAGGATTTTCGTTATTCACTATCTCAGGATGCACGTCGATTTTCTATTGAGTGGTTTGAAAAAAAAACTTGCTAATGGTGAATTTTAGACAGAAATTGGCTGATTTACTCCAAAGAAACTAAATATTTGTATTGTTTTCCATGCATTTTATTTGGAACTAATAAAAATACTGGAAATGTGCCTTCACTAGTCATTTCACAGAAAGGCTTTTCCTCTTGGAAACACTTATATCAATATATTCCAAATCACGAAAATTTGTTAAAACACCATGAACACTTTCTAAAATGGAAATCAATGGAAAACAATCTAAAAAATTCTGGACTTTTTGATGATGCTCTACAAAAAGCAATTTTAACAGAGAAAAGAAAATGGAGAAGAATTTTAAAAATTATTTTGGGTGCAATGTTATTTGGTGAAAAAAGTAATCTTGTATTAAGAGGTTCAAATGAGATAGTTGGGAATCCAAAAGCTGGAATATTATTGAACTTAAAGGTCATTATAATAAAGAACTAGCAGAACAAATTTCAAATCATCGAAAAGGAACTGTGAATTATTTATTGCATAAAATTCAAGATGAATTTATATTTTTAATTGGAAATGAAATTCGGGCCAGTATTATTTCAAAAATTAAAAGCTGAGTGCACACCATATTTATCACATCATGAACAAATGTCCCAAATAATTTAGATATGTGCAAATTATTGACATAAAAAATCAATAGAAGAGAGTTTTATTGATTTTATAGAAAGTAAAGAAAAGTCTGCCATTGGATTGGTGACAGAAATTCTTACCAAATTAAAAAAGAATGGGCTTGACATTAAAATCTGTAACCTCTTGACAACTTTTCCAATTTGTTCATGAGTATTGTCTGATAAAATCTTATCCAAATATAGAAATAGCATTATGAATTTTGCTTACCCTCTAATTTCTTGTGAAAGATCCTTTCAAGTGAGAAAATTCAATTAAAATAATACACCTTCATTGCATATTTTTAGTTTGTTTGCTGTTAAAAGTACTATATTTTGCAATATTTTCTTTCTGTGATTTTATACTAGATATATAAACATAAACTGTCTGATTTTTTAATTTCTTTGTAGTTATATGTACTTTCTTTGTAGTTTATATAGAAATAAATTCTCTGTAGATATAAACAAATATTTGTAAGTTTCTTTTTCTTTGATATTTTTGTTTTGTTATATTCATTGTATTATTTAAATTATTTTATTGATAAATATAGTATATGCAAATCGTAGATCATTGCAATAGTAATTTTTATAAGTTCATAAAGATTGCCTACCTGCATATAATGGGGGCATACTTATAACACTTTTGCCCCAGGCATAGAATTTCCTAGTTCCGGCTCTGTATACCTGCAATTTTGTCTAGATGATCCTGCAATGCTTCTTTAACTAGTGACTCTTACTTTTCCCGGAACAGAAGTTAAACTAACAGGCTGTAATTACTTGTATCACCCTTTGATCCTACTTTGTGAATTGGGGACAAATTTGCACATCTCCAGTTAGTGGGGACTAATCCTTAGTCCAAGGATGCTCTCATAATTATGGCTAAGGATTTGCTTACTTCCTTTGCTACCTCCTTTAATATAACTGGATAGATCCCATTCACCCCTCTGTAGCTGAGTGGCCAGGAGTGGGAGTTCAGTAGCACATGCCCTTTGAGTAAACTGGGGTTCGAGCCCCCTTGACTGCTGAATATGGTTGATCTGCTAACCGGCACTGGACTAGCATGGCAGATTATGGTCCATTTCCCTCAACATGAATCATTGAGGAGGCTTCCATACTGCAGTGGATTGATAATGGCTGCAATTTTTAACCCAGGTGCCTTTCATATGTTTAACCCAAACAATTTCTCCTCCACTTTGCTCTCAGTTATTACATCATTTAGTTCCATGTTAGAATTTTATGAACTTCTGGCAGCATCTTACTTAATGAATACCTAATGTGTGAAGGTAGATGCAAAATACCTATTCAGTTTGTCCATAACCTGAGCATGGTCATCAGCAGTTAACCCATAGACATTGCACTGTCCACCCATGTCACCTGGATGTTTTGCCTTAGATTTATGTGTTTCTTAACTCACAGCATTAACTCCTTCTCCATTCCTATCCTGTCTATCATTTCTGTACACATTGTACAGAAAGGACAGACAAGAGGGGTTATGCTGTGATTCCAATTCTCCATTTGATATATCTATGTGATACCACATCTCTGATACCCCAACAATATCCACCTTTGATGTCTTGACCAACACTTCAAATTCATCAAATTTATTTACTATACTCCTAGCATTGGTGTACATGCAAGTATACATGCACCTGTTTTACTCTTAGTTACCCTAACACAGCCCATGTATTTACTTGTTCCATGATGACTCCAGCAGTTCTTTAAATCCCAAGCACCTTGCTTTCCATACTGCTGCTCATTCGAATCGAAGCAGCGCAAGAATCACTTTCACCTCTGCCTACAGCTACTGTTAATCTATTAGTGTGAGAACCCCCCCCTCCCCCAAGATATTAGTTTTCTAACCCATTTCTCACTGCCTCAATAGCATTAGCAAATATTGTTGCACCTTTCTGTTTTAAAAAAAAAAGTGAATTCCATCTCTGTAAAAAAAGTCTCTCCTTTTAACAAGCACAGACTACGCTGAGAAAAATTCTGCCCCCCATAAGCCTTACACAATCTTTCCAGGGCTGAATTGATTGACAAGGTTCTCATTATATACTCCCTCCTATTGTGTCTGGGCATAATTACAGAGAATTTCAAATTTAACCCTAACTCATGACTTTTTTTCAACATTGACCTCTACTTGTTTAGTATGTCCACAGATCTCCTACTGTTTATCTCTTTAGTGCCAACATGTACAACAATACCCCCAGGTATTGTATACATTCTTTTGTGCCCTTAAAAGATGATATCTACCCTACAATGTCATCAACTTTTGTCCCTGGCAGACATATCCTGGTCGTATTCTACCTATCCTTTTTGCACAATATATTTCCTGTTTCCCTCACAATTGAATTGCCAACAATAACCAGCTTATGTGAGACCAGCATATTCTGCCTTGAAGATTACCACTGTGTTGCCTTGTACACAAGATTAGCTTTGGCAGTGAGTTGGGCAACTGAGAGCTTGATGAGCCCTCATTTTAATTCCTTCTAGGGCATCTTCCATATTCTTCAAACTCTCATTGATGCCTATCAGAATGCTGAGATATCATCACACTCTGTGCACCTAGCACACATAAAGACATCCTCTTTGGCTAAATCATGTCCTTTACCTGAAAGTTCTGCGAACATTTCACAAGTTGCACATTTTTTTAGACTGCGATGCTTTTGGAGAATTGCTCCTTCGGTTCTCGAATAATAAGCTAGCCAGTTTAATAGAGCAGAAAAAGATGACATGGAAAAAGTTACAGAGTGATAAAATGTACTGATGCCTATAACAGCTCCAAATTGATATTTAATAGTATCATAGAAGGTTAGGATGGCAAGGGCAGAATATTAGAGATCACTGGCTAAGGGAGTAAAGATCAGGGGCAAGGAGTTTTTTTGCTGTATATGAATACAAAGAAGAGAAAACAGATCAAATCGGACCTATATGTAATTGGCACAGGGAAAGTCTTAGATAACTCAGTTGATATTGTGGATGAATTGAACAGGTACTTTGATATTTACAGGAAAAAGATAATTCAAGGTGTGGAGAAACTATGTGAATGAAGCTGGAAAGAATGAAATTAGTGATATTGAAATTTCAGATTATTTATTAGAAAACTTTTGAACATTAAGAAAAGTAAAGCACCAGGAATTGTAGCCTGTGAAATTACTGCGTAATTTTGAGCGAGATGTCAATACATAAGGGCAGTTCTAAGAGAAGTGGGTAACTACCAACCTGTCAGCCTGACTTCAGTGGTAGGGAAAATCATGGAGGTAATTATCAAGCGTGCAATACAGGATCATTTTAATAGAAAGGGAATTCTGAAGAGAACACAACAAAGCATTGACTCAGCCCCACATAAGAAGCTACTTATAAACCAAAACATTTTGAATCACAGGGAAAATTCTTAAATGGGTTATAGGACGGCTGCATTGCAGAAAGCAGAGGATTGTGGTTAATAGCCATTCTTCATTCTTCATTCAGATTAGACTAATGCAAGAAGTGATGTTCCCCAGGAATTGGTTCTGAGACCACTGTTGTTTTTTATTTTATTTAAATGACATTGACAAAGGGATAGAGCATAATATCATAAGCAGATGATGTCAAGATCAGTAGAGTAGATAATGCAGAGCAGTTTTGGATCCAGAAAAAAATGGCAGGAGGGGCACCATTTTGTTGTCTTGTTTGTGCACAAACAAGACAACAAAATGTTTTTTGTAGCTAAAGGGAATTTAAATGATTGGTGTATATGCTCCGAAAAATGACAGAGGGGGGCATGTGCCCCTGCCTTAAATCCACCTATGATGCAGAGCAGTTCTTCTTCAGCACGACATAGATCTCGATTATGGTCAGAAAAGTGGCTGTTATGTTTTAATGCAGTAAAATGCAAAGTTTTACACTTGGGGAAAAGCAGTCTTAAAATAACATGTTTACCTGCTGGTGTTGAAAAAAAAAAAAAAAGACAGAAGAGGAAGAAAGACATTTGGGAATATGATATGGTTGGGCATGAAGTTATCCAAGCAATATAGACATGCAACAAGGAAGGCTCATTGTGCTCTATTGATGATTTATCAAACGTTTGCTTGTAGTGAAAAGGTCATGAGTCCACTGTATAAAGAAAAAAAAAAACACCATCCTAGTCCAGAGATGGGCAACTCTCCTGGCATGATCGGAAAAAGAGGAAAGAATGTAAATTTGTGGGATACAGAGCTTTGAAAATAGACATCTTGAGGACATTTGACTAGGGTATATAAGGCTGTGAGAGGATAAATATGTTGAATCTGTATGATGTATGTTGTATTTAATCATATTTACTAAACTTAAGTTTCATGCTTTTAAAAAGTTAGTTGCCCTTTATTTTATTACAGTGCAAATTATAGTCGCATCTTGGCATATAATTTGATTGCACAGTTGGTTGCACAAAACTTGCATAGGACAGGAAACTTGAGATACAATGTCTATTTTTTTTCCCATTTTTAATAAAAAAATAAGAGAAAATAAATAAAATAAATTTTCTGTTTATACTCCGGGATGACCAAACAGTCAGAGGAGTTTACAAGATGGACAGAATACAAGATACAGCACCGTATTCAGCAGTTACGGGCTTGAATCCCGGTCACTCAAGGCACGTGTACTTATGCACCTACACGCCTGACCACTAGGCTACGGTGGCTATCAGTTTACATTTGTTTAGGCACACTGCTGAAATAAAATGCAAATTTTTTTTCTAATAACTACTGTGGTTAGTGTTCTCAACTAGATAGTATTACTGACCAGGGGTAAAAAAAAAAAAATCAATAAGAAAATTTCATAAATGCCAGTACTGTTGTTTTTAAAATTGGGATCCTTTGATCCCACATCTTAACTTGTAACAGCCTTGCTGACTGGGCTAGCCAGGTGGGTAAAGTGCCTGCCTGGCAACCCAAAGGTCGCGGGTTCAAATCCCACCTCGGGCTTGAATCAGAGTAAAAATGCAAAAATTGGGAGGTGCATTATGGCCACAGAAGCCGATGCGCCAACAACTAACAAAAAAAAAAAAAAAAAAAAAGTAACAGCATCTATATTGAGTGGACACAGCTTAAGAAATCATGAGTTCAAAGTATTGGCAGAAGGAGTTACATACAATGGAAAGTCTGCCAAGACACTCCTTAACATGTTTTTAGAAAATGTGCCAGTAATGGCACATTTCTGAATCATCTGCATTACTGGATTTCACCATCATGTGCAGATATTAAAATTTAAACTTTCAGATAATCAAGGAATGGTTCATATCACACTGGGATTTGTGTTGATAACAATCTTTAATGCCTTAGGAATAATGTGTTGTGCATCATTCAGTCTAACATTTTCTCACTTGGAAATAAGAGGACTGGAATAAGGTTTTACATCTTTAAACACTTAAAGATGCTTTTCTTCATTACACCCATTGACAAAAATGTAAAATTTAGTGACATGACAACTTGTTGATCACTTGAATATTTTGAATTTATCATTTAAAATGGAAATTTTCTTTAGATAATAAACATGTCTTAGTCAGTTATATAAATTGCATCCCTTCCCCCAAGTAAAACTTGTGGGGAGGGATGCAATTTATGTAACTTATGAAGGATAAGTACGGCAAACCCCAAACCAAGTTCATGGCAAGCAACAGGTGATTTAATAGGATCAAGCATTGTGCTCTTTTCGAAAACATTAAAGTATGCAGTGAAGTCACCAGTGCTGATTCTGCAGCTGCAGAGAAATTTTGTGATGTGTTGGAAAAAATTATTGATAAAGGTGGCTATTAAACGCAGCAAATTTTTAACGTTGACGAGACTGCTCTGTATTGGAAAAAAGAAAAGACAATGCCAGGTTTCAAGGCTTCAAAAGATAGGGCCGTGCTCTTGCTTGCGGCTAATGCTGCGGGAGATTACAGATTAATACCACTGCTTGTGTACCATTCTGGAAATCCTTGTGCATTTAAAGACATCAATAAAGCCACCCTACTCGTGCATTTCTGATCGAACCAGAGAACATGGATAACAATATCTCTCTTTGAGGATTGGTTTAAATGCTGCTTCATTCCCGAGGTTGAAAAATATTGTGAAGACAACGATGTTCCTTTCAAGATTTTGCTTCTATTAGACAATGCCCCTGGACATCCTACGCATCTAGATGATTTCAATTCGAAAGTGAGATACCCCCAAACACAACTTCACTCATCCAACCTATGGATCAGGATGTTATTTTGAATTTAAAAACATGCTATTTATGCACAACTTTGATGAACCAAATGTCTGCAGTAGACTGAGAAAAAGTTTACATTAAGAGACTTTTGGGAATCTTATTTACCATGGCATCTTAAACATTAATAAGGCCTAGGTGGAAATTACTAAAAGTTGTTTAAATGGTGCATGGAAGAAAATATGCCCACGACATGTAAAAGGCTTCAAAGGGTTTGGAAAATGACGACTCATATGAAGAGTTTACAGATAAGATTTTAAATGTTGCAAAGCTACTTCAGTTGGAGGTTGCCAAAGACGTGGAGGAGTTAATCGAGGAAAAAGAGAAGGAATTATCTAATGAAGAACTTATTAACTTGCATGTGCCATGATAGTGAAAGAAGAAAATGCTAACAAAGTTCAAGATGAACCAAATGAGCAGCCAAGAGGCTTCATCACCAGAGAGATGGCAATGGCATTTTGTGAAATTGCATCAGCAGTGGCGAGGGGTGAGAATATAGATCCTGACAGCGAATGATTCTTAAAAGTTAACAGGGAGGTGAATGATATGATTGCTTGCTAGTAAGAAATCTACGATGAAAAGAAAAAAAGCCACTGTCCAGTCATCCATTAATATCTTCTTTCGTAAGGTTGAATGGCCGACCCCTTCTAAATCTCTACAACCCTCAACCTCCACAGTGGCTATCAGCTGAAGACATCACTTCTGGCAACAGTGCTGAAGAGGTAAAACTTACTGACATTATGCCTGTCTCCTCTTTTTTTGCAATTTTATAATTTTTAAATTTTTTAAATTGCATATTTTTGTAATATTTCCTTCACACAAAATAAAAAAAATTGAATAAATACAATAAATAATTAAAAAAGAAATGTTCAATGAAAATGTTCATATTCATTGAACATTTCTTTTTTAATTCAATCGATTCAGCGAGCATAGTTGCGAGTACAGCTCCGCAAGCATGGGGAAATTCCAACTTATGTAGAGTTACGCGGAATGCAACCCTCACATTAATCGAGGAGTGGCCGTATATTTAGCTGTTTTATTGACTTAATTGTTATATTAAATTATTTTCTATAAGTAGTTTATAGACCTAGTCAAGCTCCGTGGTTTATTTTGAATTTAGATAATGATTTTGAAAGTTAATTAATACTTAGTGTCCGTAGATTTACTGTTCGTAACTTGCCGCCATCGTTATACGATACAACGTATATCCCGAACTAGATAGCATAAGGGTTAATGTAAAACTAGATAGCGAAACATGTAGCATTGTATTAGAAATCAGTTAGCTTAGAATAGTGTAGTATTATCAATTAACCAGTAAAATTTATTAATCTTATTAAATTTCATTGTCAGTTAAATTGTACTTTTTAATTAAGTACATATAACGACCTAGATTTTACAAATGTAACATTATAAATTAATACATATAACTTGACAGGAGATACAAAAGTCATGTAACTTCACAGGAGATAATTCTCGATACTGAAATATATATATATACATTTAGTGTTATAACTGGAGGATATAAGTTTAGGATTATATTTTTATATTGAAATTAAAATTTTATATATTTTTTTATGAAAACCCCAAACACGAAAGTTATTAGAACCTATAGTACTTAGTGTTGTTCTTTGGTTGGAGGTTGAGAAGATGAGAAAAGATATTTTTTGACATTAGACTTGGAATTCTGTAGATTCTAATTTTCAGGAAATATGTATGAAGGAAGGTTGTTCCAGAAAACGGTAGTTGAATGAATAAACGAGGAAGATGAAAAGTTGGTTCTGTAAGTTTGAAGTTAGACAGTAAATGGATGTTAGCTGGTGATGGCACATGTTTGGACTGTTTTGAAAGAGCGCGTGAATTATAGAAGCCAATTCAGAAAAACATTCCCATGGAAGTATCTATAGAAAAGGCATGCAGCAGAACAGTATGTCTATGAGACAGCGAGTGGAGAGACTCTGTTAGAGATGAGTCATTAATTAACCTAACTGCCCTCTACTGAATGGAATCTAGAAGCCTGAGAGAGGTTTTGGGGGCAACCCCCCAGATCTGGGAACAATATTCCATGGAAGGGTGGATTTGTGATTTGTACAGAGTGAACAGCTGTTTGGAAGAAAATTAACACCTAGAGCAAAAGAGAAAACCAAGTTTTTTAGATGCAGAGGAAGCAATATTTCTAATGTGCTTGTGCCAATAAAGATTAGAAGTCAGGGTAATCCTCAAAAGAGATATATCATCTTGCCTAGAAATCGGAGTGCCACCAAAGATAAGCATTGGAGCAGAAGAATTCTTTTTCCTGAGATATAAGACAAGACTGAGTTTAGAAGGATTGAAATCAACTAAGTTGTCTTTGTCCAACTGGAGAATAACCTGGAGATCGGCATTTAAAGAAATGGTAGCAGATATTCGAGAAGTTGAAGCTAATTGAGCAGGGCAAGATTTCTCAAAATGGAAAGTGGAATGCAATGTGCTATCATCAGCAAAACAAAGGATAGGATTTCCAGTCAATTGAAGAAAGTCGTTAATATACAAGAGGAAAAGAACTGAACCTTGGGGGACACCAGCATTAGTGAAGTTAGAAGACAGAGAGCCATCTACCATCATCCACAATGAGCGATCAGGGAGAAAACTGGATAACAAATTACAAAAAACAGTTGGCAAACCATAAGATGGAAGCTTGTTTAGAAGACCTTTATGAAAACACGATCGAAAGCCTTTGAGATGTCAAGAGCAACTGCTTGTGTTTCACTGAACGTTTCCATTGAATTTGACCATAAATGGATAACATAAGCCAGAATATCACCAGTAGATCGACACTGATGGAATCCATACTGGCAATTGTTGATCAGATGGATGGTTTCTAGGTAGTTTAAGAGTTGGGGGTTAATTGATTTCTCCATTACTTTACAAAGAGTAGAAGTAATTGCAATGGGATGATAATGGATGAGAGGGATTTGTTATCCCTTTTTTACGAAGTGACTGAATATGAGCAAATTTCCAAGCTGAAGGAAAAACGCCTTTGGAATAACAAAGTGAAAAAAAGCAGCAAAAAACAGGAGTAAGTTCAGGAGCACAGGTTTAGAACAAGTGGAGAAATACCATCAGGACCTGGATCTTTCTTAGCATCAAGATTCGTCAAAATCCTTCTGACATCTTTTTGATGGAAGACCGTAGGAGGCATTGAATGGAGTATGTTAGGAATGGTGGAAGACGTTTTACCAAGATCATTAATACATGAGTTGGAAGAAAAATGGGATGCTAGCAGGTCAGCTTTCTCCTTGGGTGAAGTGACAACAGAACCATCTGGTTTTGACAGATGTGGGAGCAGAGATGGGCAAAAGTTGCAGCCAATAGCTTTGGCAAGGGACCAGAATGCTTGGCTGCCATTAGGGCAAGAAGCAAGTTTTCTAATGTTAGCCTGTTTAAAATCTAGTTTGGACTGATTAATAACTGCTTTACAATTGTTGCGAGCTTTGGGTAGACAGAAAATGAAACTGAAGAATTGGAAACAAGCCAATTACGATATGCAACATTCTGTTCTTGAACAGCCTTAGCACATTTATTGGAAAACCAAGAATTAGATAAAGGATGAGATTTTAAAGTGGAATTTGAAATAAAGGATTCCATTCCTACAAGAATAATTTTACTGACATGATCTAAGCAAACACTGACATCAGAAGTTTTGAAACAGTAATCCGACCAAGGAAAAAAAGAAAAGAAATCTCGCAGGTAATCCCATTTTGCATTCTTGTAATGCCAAACAACACGAGGATGGGAATAGCCATGAAATAAAGGCTCCATTGGAGAAGAGACAATCACCAAGTTGTGATCTTGATCTGAGGTGCCTAAAGGACCACTCACTTCAACTGTGTACTTAGAAGGGTTGATTGTGAGAAAAAGATAGCGTGTTGGCTGTATGGTTAGGATTGTCTGGTATTCTTGTAGGTAAATGAACAATATGGGCAAGGTCATTAGTAATTGCAAAAGCTTTAGCATCTCGACCAGCTAGTCGGTGTGACTAGAAAACGGAAGCCAGCTGGAGTTGTGAACAATAAAATCACCAAGGAAAATTACTTCAATGTTAAGCCGACCGGGCTAGCTGGGTGGGTAAAGTGCCTGCCTGGCAACCCAAAGGTCACAGGTTCGAATCCTGCCTCGGGCTTGGATCAAAGTACTGCAAAAACCTTGGGAGGTGCATTATGGCCACAGAAGCCAATGCGCCAACAACTACAAAAAAAAAAAAAAAAAAACAATGTTAGGAAAATTGGACTGGAGAAAGTCAAGTTGCAAAGAGCTCCAAGTGATTAGTGGAGTTCGGAGAGACGGTAGAGACAATAAATGAATTTAACAGAATGAGGTAGAGTGATTTTAAGCCAGAGAAGTTCGATAAGTGGAGATTCCAAATTACCAAGTCTCTGATAAGAAATATCGGAACAGACATATGCACAATTACTACCTTTGAGGCGAAAGTAATCATAGAGCGAATAATTTGGGCAACTGAGATGAGCAGTAGTTGAATCAACTGATAACTGAGATTCTGTCAGAAAAAATAGATGGGGTTTGGCAGAGTGCAAGTGGAAAAGGACATCGTTGAGATTATAATTCAGACTACATATATTTCTGAAATGAAGTAGGAAATGTTTGGAACATTTAGATCGTTTCGCAGATAAGTTTACTCTATTACTTTGACAATTCATGGTGTATTCAATAGTAAGAAAAAGTTGGGGGGGGACATGCTGTATGAAGTAATGAAATTTTTTGAAATTTTTGGATATGGCGTACATATGGTAAGACTATACTCAAATCCTTGACATAACATGGCCTCGTTATGTCAAGGATTTGTCAATCTCCCCCGCATACACACTACCTGGCAGAGTACAGGTAGCAAGATTATACACTAGCTGATCCGGAAGCCTCCTAAAGAGTTACCAATTGATTCAGTCCAGTGTACTAACTAGTGGCTGGCCTGCAAACACTGTTTTAGAACTGTACCCTTGAAATATAAGGAAGATTGAATCTTGCCATGATGTCCATCATAACCTCAAAAGTCTTTAGTCATACTGCGTGATGGAAGAGAGATGAGGATGGGTTGATCTGAACTTAGCTCTGGATCCTTAACATGGGTTCCACCATTTCAAGCCTCCAATAAGGAAAGTGGTGGTATTGCACTGGTTGATGAGAGTTATCTACCACCTAGTATTGCCTGGTAATGCAGAGGGGTGGCATTCCTCCATATGGTGTGAACACCACACCTCGACTCCTGCTTACATTGGTTTAAGGGGTATAACTCCCATGCACAAGCACACTGTGGGAGGTCACCCACAGTGTGTTTGTGCATGGGAGTTATACCCAATATTACTAACAGTCCCACCATCGTGAAGGTGCAAGCAAAGAATTTAGCTGTCACAAACCGTCCGGACTTTCCTGAAATTTGGTTTGTTTGTTTGTTTTAGGATTTTATGGCGCATTAATGGCTATAATGAGCCAAGTCAACCGAAATTTGGTCCACTCGACTTGAGTGTCACTCAAGCATCAGTTCCATTAGCTTTTTATATGCCCAGGTAGAAAGTAAGTACTGCATATCTGGCATATCTAAGAGAATGACTGTGACAACCTCAAGCACCATATTTGAAATTGAATCGAAATAATGACTCAGACCAAAGCCGCAAAGCAAAAGGCTCAAGCTAATAGGAGTGCTGTGGCTCAGGGAGGGAACTGAGGGGTGGCAGTTGTTCTCTGAATCACAGCCTTTTGAAATGTACTGCTTGTTTGATGTTTGCGGAACCATCAGGAACGGGACATGATGTTGTCAAGTGGAATGTCTTTGTGTGTGCACTATGTAAGGAAATCAGGTGCCAACTCTGCATTGTTATGGGCTTATATGAGAGCTTGAAGGACAGGGTGGATGCCTATTGAAGGATTTACATTAAGGGCCCATCAAGCGTTCAGCTGCCCACATCAGCGCCAGAACTTGCACTTGAATATCATGCAACACAGCAGCAACCCTCAAGGCAGAATGCACTGGTCCCAAAGGAACTAGTTGTTGTTGGTGACTCTATCGTCAGGGAAACGGTAAACATATTTTGCAAAAAAGGACAGATGGAACACGACCTGGGTATGTCTGCCAGGGGCAAAGGTTGATGACATAGAGCAGATATCTTTTAAGGGCTTAAAAGGTGATGTTTTTGTACAAGTTGGCACTAATGATATTAAGAGTAGGAGACCGGCGGAATTACTTAACAAGTACAGGTCAACGTTGAAAAAAAGCTGTGAGTTAGAGTTGAATTTGAAAGTGTCTGCAATTCTGCCCAGATATGATAGGAGGGAGTATATGATGAGAGAGCCTTGTCGATCAATCCGGCCCTGGAGAGATTGTGCAAGGCTCAAGGGGTAGAATTTTTCTCAGCCTGGTCTGAGCTTGTTAACAGGAGAGACTGCTTCTACAGGTATGGGATACACTTAAATAGAAAGGGTGCAAGAATATTTGCTGATGCCATCGAGGCAGTATTAGGGGGTTGGAAAACTGCTAGCTTTGGGGGTATACATAGACTAATACAATAACAGTAGCCACTGACAGAGGTGAAAGTGATTCTTGCACTGCTTCTATTGGAATGAGCAGCAGCCTGGAAAACAAGGTGCAGGGGATTCCAGAGACTGCTGGAAGGTATTGCAGTACAAGTAAATACACGGGCTGTGTTAGGGTAGCTAAGACTAGGAACAGGTGAATGTATACTTGTGTGTACACCAATGCTAGGAGTACATGCAAGTATACATTGGTGTACATGCAAGTATACATTCGTGTACACCAATGCTAGGAGTTTGGTAAATAAATTTGATGAATTTGAGGTACTGGTCCAAATGTCAAAGGCAGATACTGTTGGGATTTAAGAGACAGGGGCACGCCATCCACGTGTGCAATGTGTGCGAAGCAGACAGGCACCAGGAGGCCAAAGGTAAAATTCGTTGAATTTTCGAATATTGTTTTCTGATGTTTTTAATTAAAGGACCACCATATAAATTTTTGCACAGAGGCGCTTCAGATTCCTGACTCACTCCAGATCAGACACATGGTGTAGCACAGATATAAGGAATGCAGAAATGGAATTTGGGGAGTATGTGTACAGGAAGGATAGACAGGATAGGAAGGGAGGAGGGGTTATGCTATTAGTTAAGAAACACAAAATCCAAGGAAGTATAGCCAGTAGACATGGCTGGACAGTGCAGTGTCAAGTCAGTTTGGTGTGATATAAGTATTGGGAAAGCAAAATTAAGAGTAGGAGTGTGTTATAGGGCTAATTAATCTGATGAGTATAATAAACAGCTGTACAGAGAAATAGTGGGCAAGTAAATAAGAATTGCTAATGCTTTTGTCTTAAAATAGGGGATTTTAATTTCCCAGATACAGTAGCCAGGTGGGAAGGAGCAGCAGTGCGTAGCACACGCTTCTTGATTAGACCGGGGTTCGAGCCCATCACCACCAAATATGGAGGATGCGGAAAGGTCAGGGAATAACCACTGCATATCCCGGAGCAATATGGCCTTTGTTGCTAATGCTCCTAAAAACCAAATAACAAACAAACAACAAACCCAGATACAGTCAGTCCTCATATAGCACGATTGTTGTGTTTCTAGAAACCCTCGTGCAATATAAATAACAGGCCCGATGGGAAAAATTGGGTGAAGTACTGTAGTTTTTAGTGTTTTGCACCAACCTTGCGTAGAAATAAAAATAAAAACACCAAGGAAACTGAACTTTTGATAACTGTGTTTATAATAAATTACAATAACCTGTATTTGCAATAAATTTAACTTTACAATAAACTATACATATGGATTATTAAAATCTGCTACATTACAATCAATAAAATGCATTAAAATATACTAGATTAAAAGCGATAAAAATCGTAGCTTTCAAAGGCTCCAGCCTTCTTCTTCAGCGGTGTTTTCTTGTTCTGCAGTACATCTTTAAATATCAGTAGGTTAATGGTACTCCTCACGTGTTTTCATTCACACGTGTTCCGTTCTCTTGCGTTGTGGAACCGGAAGTGGCTCGAGCGGAAGTCATACGGAACCGTTCATCCCTTCTGAGGATAGTGGTCTCAAAGATGGGATGAATCCGCGTACCTCTATCTCTATTAATGTTAATTGTAGAACAAATCCGCAAACTCTCGAGCCACTTACGGTCCCAGAACTTATGCGCCCGATCGGTGATGATAGCATCGTCCGGGGAGATCTGGTGTTGCTTCTCCCAAAAATGCTCGGCCATGGCGGACTTGCCATATTCCGCATTTCTTATTGCCTTAGTGTGTTCCCCCAGACGATCTTTAAGACGCCGTTTTGTTTCCCCTACATAACAAAACGCTGTCTTAAAGATCGTCTAGGGGAACACACTAAGGCAATAAGAAATGCGGAATATGGCAAGTCCGCCGTGGCCGAGCATTTTTGGGAGAAGCAACACCAGATCTCCCCGGACGATGCTATCATCACCGATCGGGCGCATAAGTTCTGGGACCGTAAGTGGCTCGAGAGTTTGCGGATTTGTTCTACAATTAACATTAATAGAGATAGAGGTACGCGGATTCATCCCATCTTTGAGACCACTATCCTCAGAAGGGATGAACGGTTCCGTATGACTTCCGCTCGAGCCACTTCCGGTTCCACAACGCAAGAGAACGGAACACGTGTGAATGAAAACACGTGAGGAGTACCATTAACCTACTGATATTTAAAGATGTACTGCAGAACAAGAAAACACCGCTGAAGAAGAAGGCTGGAGCCTTTGAAAGCTACGATTTTTATCGCTTTTAATCTAGTATATTTTAATGCATTTTATTGATTGTAATGTAGCAGATTTTAATAATCCATATGTATAGTTTATTGTAAAGTTAAATTTATTGCAAATACAGGTTATTGTAATTTATTATAAACACAGTTATCAAAAGTTCAGTTTCCTTGGTGTTTTTATTTTTATTTCTACGCAAGGTTGGTGCAAAACACTAAAAACTACAGTATGAATATACCCAACCTCAGAGGCCTGTTTGAAGAATTGGGTGAAGTGCCAGTCACCCAAGATTGAACACAAATTTGTAACTAAAACATTACCAAACACATTAAATAATCGTAATAAAATACTTACGTATTTGATTACGACTATTATGTAATAAAATATTTCTAATGCTTTTGTAAACAAACTTGTTCTTTGTTTGATCTTCTATCCAAACAGATGACAGCCGTTCCATCTCTTCAGATTCTTTGTGTCTTGATGTAATGGATTTTGTTACACTTTGAGTTGTTCCTGCTATGAAAGTTGTTTTTATTTTCTCTGCATTCTTTCTAATTCTCGGAGTTGCCTCATTTAGGCCTGTAGGACGTGCAATATTACATGGTCTTTCATTTCACTCAAAATGTTTCCCAATTTCATATTTTTTTTCTCTATCGACAGAGGCGGACTGGTTATAAGCCTTATCGGGGGAAACCCCGGTGGGCCGGAGGCCGGTGTGATTTTGGCCATAAACTTTAGTATGAGGCCACTACAAATTTTCCCGGGTAAGAATTTTTGACCCAGTCCACCTCTGTCTATCAATATTGCTTTTCTTTTTCTCTCTGAATCCATAGTGTCTTCACCAGGATGCTTCCTTTTCACACCTTTTAAGTATTTTACTGATTTTTAGGGAATAAAGCACAATTACAAAATGAGGAGGCACTCTTGATACACATAAACAAAGCTGCACACGTGTAGCAACTGAATAAACAACACTGTAAATGCAGAGACATACTAACCACTCACTAGCTCACATTTTACTAAAGCACATTTCTGGGGTTACTACCTTAAAACAATAAAAACAACTTCCAGTTGCGTTCCTTGGTAGTGGAATCTGTTATAAACTGGTAGTAAACTCGATCTAATTGCATTTGCGATAATACCGATAGCTGGAATTGTGTGGGTTTTTACGTTATTATGGTGAAATGTGTTTCCCCTTCACTGATATAAAAAACATAAATACATTTTCAGATTCTTCTCTTCATTCCTATCATGTTGCTTTCAGTTGGGGTGATCCCACGTTCGACTGCCATTTCTTGTAAACACAAAAGTGAATTGTACATAAGCGAATTCGGTTTGTGTTATACACAATATCATTCCTCTATTTATAAATCGTGTATGATTGAATTCGTATTGTGTAAACACGTGTTATACGAGGACTGACTGTATTGGAAGTTGGAATTTGTGGGTTGATCACTCACACAATAGCAAGGCTTTTGTGAATTTATTGGATGATTGTTTCTACAGCAGCATTTTCACAACTAGAGGAAGTAATACTCTTGATCTGATTATCAGTAGTGATTCTTCATGCATTAAGAATCTACAGATAAAGGAACCACTAGGTGGCAGTGATCACAGTGTGCTGAAGTTGGAATTACTCAGAGGTAACTATCATCAAGGGTAAAGGGAAGGGTTTTTGCTTTCGTAAAGATGACTGTGGTGGTAAAAAAAAATTTTTTTAAATATATAAAATAAATTAAAATATATTAAATTAAAATCTTAAACAGAAACCAATCGAGAAAATAGCCAGGGTTTACTTCATTTAATTGGGACAGCATGCCGTTTAATTGGGGCAGGAGACCGCAGTACTGGAGATTACCCTACGATTGTCTCCGACGGTACCATGTGGTTCAGTCGAGATTCTGGAGGTCACAACCATAAAACAATAAAAACAATTAGCAGTCACCTGTTATTGGGCTTTTCTGTTAGTGAAATCTATTCAAACGAACAGTAAACTCGATCTTACTGAATTTGCGATAATACCTGGAATTCTGTGGGTTATTATGGTGAAATGTGTTTACACTTCCACGAAATCTTCATTCGTATTTTTAAAGCTTTGTAACTTGTTACTCGGTTCTCACTTGCGCATATTGTGTTACTTGCAATTTGTGTGTGCAGTGTTCTTTGTTATTGATTGCTTATCTTTTTACTGTTTTAAATTTTAACCCCCACCCACAAATGTCAGTGAACAGAAATGTCAACTAGTTCGTATGTACATATTATAGTACATATTAATTATTCCGACTATCACGTATATTCTTCAGATTTTCACGTATTTTTTAATTGATAAGATAATAAAGGGTAAATTTCTACTTAATATATCTTGCTTATATAGCCTGTGGATAATATTCTCCTATTTTCGCTAATTAGAATCTATGTTTAATAGAATTAAAATTCAATTCACAAACGTGATCACAATGACCGGCGCTTACTGCAAATCGTATAGTGAATGGTACTTTACTATGTTGAGTTCGTCGTAACGTGATTTGATTGTACAGTGAACCAATTGTAAAGGAGATGAGATACATTGTATTTTTAACTATTTACGAGAAACTTCGGATAATTGGGGCAGCCGCTTAATCAAGCCAAAATGCACTAGTCCCGATGTGTCCCAAATAACCGGAATGGACTGTATATATATCCTCATATATATCTAATATTAAAAAATATATATATTATATGATAGTTATTACAATAATATAATTATAAAAATTACATTTCATTATACAAATTATATATATACAGTATATAATAATTTTATTCTTTATATAGAGGTACTAAGTAAACATCAATTATAGATCATTACAAAATTAAAAAGATACTGTACACCTTTTTATAATGAAATAAACATATAAATTAAAAAAAAAATAATAATAATAAGTTTAAGTAAATTAAACCCAAATTACGTGGCACCCCTGGAATGGTGTTGCGGCACCCCAGTTGAAAACCACTGCTTTAAATCCTATCCATAGTTTTGCTGATGATAGCACATTGCATTCCACCTTTCAGCTTGGGAAAACTTGCCTTGCATAAACAGCTTCAACTTCTCGAATATCCACTACCAGTTCCTTAAATCTTCAATAATTCTCCAGCAGGACAAAGATAACTTAGTTGATTTCAATCCTTCTAAAACTCAGTACTGTCTTGTTATGTCACAAAAAGTATTCTTCTGTGCCTATGCTTATCTTCAATGACACTCAGATTTCTAGACAAGATCATGTATCTTGATTAAGGATTACCCTGAATTTTTCTCTCTCTCTTGGCATAAGCTCATCACAAATATTTCTCCTCTACATCTAAACAACTCTTTTACTCTTGGTGTTGCTTTTCTTCCAAATAGCTGCTCACTCTGTATGAATCTCAAATCCATTCTGCCAATGAATATGGTTCCTGCATTTGCAGTGGTGCCCCCCTCCCAAACCTCTCTCAGGCTTCTAGATTCCATTCAAAGGAGGGCAGTTAGGTTTATTAATGACTCATCTCTAACTAAAAGTCTTTCCACTCTCTGTCTCATTGATTCTTTGTTTCTGCTGCGTTCCTTTTCTATAGATACTTCCATCGTCACAATTCTTCTGAATTGTAACTTCTATAATTCATGCTCTCTCATCCATATCAGTCAAAACACATGCCACAGCCAATCAGCATCCTTTTACTGGCCAATTTCAAGAACCAACTTTTATTCTTCCTCGTTTATTCCTGAATCTCAAATCCATTCTGCCAATGAATATGGTTCCTGCATTTGCAGTGGTGCCCCCCTCCCAAACCTCTCTCAGGCTTCTAGATTCCATTCAAAGGAGGGCAGTTAGGTTTATTAATGACTCATCTCTAACTAAAAGTCTTTCCACTCTCTGTCTCATTGATTCTTTGTTTCTGCTGCGTTCCTTTTCTATAGATACTTCCATCGTCACAATTCTTCTGAATTGTAACTTCTATAATTCATGCTCTCTCATCCATATCAGTCAAAACACATGCCACAGCCAATCAGCATCCTTTTACTGGCCAATTTCAAGAACCAACTTTTATTCTTCCTCGTTTATTCCTGAAAATTACAATTTTGAGATATTCAAGGCTGTCAGCAAGTATGGTATCTTCCTTCATCTTCTCAACTTTCATCCCATGCATGGTACTAAGTACTATAGGTTCTAATACCTCTCGTGCTTGGGGTTTCCATTAAAAAAAAAAAAAAAAAAACCCAAACCTTCAGTAAATTCAATTCTTCTATGTTGTTACCTTCATTTAAATGTTTGAATCATTTTTTCTGGGATGTAAACTATTCCGAATCTTTTAAAATTCTGCATTTTATTTCTTTTTAGCAGACTTTATGAAACTCTCTTCTGGATTTGGGAAGGGGGAGTTGATCCAGAGAGTTTTATGAAACTCTCTTCTGGATTTGGGAAGGGGGAGTTGATCCAGAGAGTTTTATTAGCACTTGTAGCATTACCTTCTGTCAAAACAGATATTGTTTTCTACTTCTAAGGTGGTTAGCATCATTTTTTGTCTCCTCAAAATGCTAAATTATTTGATTGATAGGAATGCTTCGAGTATTAGAATGCTTAGGCCATTCTTTTTGGATGATTATCACACTGGAAATATTTTTAATCAAGTTCACTACAAGAATGATTTTCAACTGCTCGTTTGCCTGTTAATATTTTAATTATTGTCCTGACTAATGTATTTGTAGTGCTCAGTGTTCTCCCCAGAAAATTTTGCTAGGTGGGTGGCATTATGAAGTAGCCAGGTGGGGAGGTGTAATACTTCGCAATATTATAAAATTTTCTGTTATTTATAAATGTGACTTAAGCAATCCAGAGCAAAAATTAATTGCATAATTTAACATTATATGCTCCTGTCGCATTGACCTCGATCGCATAGTATGTCTGAATTAATATTGATCGAGATCAGTAAGCAGTACCATATGGTACTGTGAGAATCGCAAAGTTTTAGCCAGGTGGTCAGTTAAATTTACCGGGCGCACCGCCCATTCGATAGGTCCTGGGGAAAACACTGGTGCTGATTCTCACATCTGGGTATTTTGTTACGTCAGTCCTAATTATCTGTCTCCCTTGGGAGCCAGATAAACAAGGGTTTTTCCTTTGTGAATGTGAGCTAACTATAAGAGTAATATCTGTTTTGTAGGATCTGCCTGCATTTTGCTGATCAAGTGGCGTATTTTTTTTTTTTTTTTTTTTTAACGGGGATTAGGGGGATGCCAAAATTCACATGTAAATGTTGAGTTTCCCATTTTTACCACCATTCTTTTTGACTAAGGAAATTGCAGTGACCATTAAATGTAAAATTTTGCCAGTTAAAAAAACTTATTATTTATTAATTGAATAACAAAAAAATTAAGGTCTCAATATTTTTAATAAGTAGGGTCGCTAGGTGAAAGGTAGGGTTGAAGAAAAGGGATAGCTTTTCTGAGGTAGGGTTGCTACCTCAGAAAAGGTATGAAGTAATTTATACCGATGCATCAATTACTTCAAAATAGATAGGCTTGTTGGCTTCCATAAAAATACCTGAACATGCACAAGGAAATTGCTCTCTCATATACACACACACCTCATTTGAAGGAAGGTAGATTATAGTAAGAAATACTAATCTAAAATACAATGAATCTAAACTGAAATTATATTCAAAACAATAATATACAACCATATAATTTAAATTTGATTGCACAACATTTATCAGTTTTTTAATGGTAAACATTCACATAAAACAATTAAGAGGTTTATTTATAGGAAAAAAGTTACCTCATTCAGATTCACCATGTTTATCTGTCTATTGAAATTTTATTGAAACATTGATTATTCTGCCTATATGAGAATAACAAAGATTACAGAATGCAGTTCTACCTAAACAACAACAGTTGTTTCAAAATTTATTAAAACTCAAGAAAACAACTGTATGAAAACTTAATGTAACTAAAATTAAACTAACAGATGTATAAAATGATAATAAAACTTGCTCAGAAAATACCAGTAATTTCTAAATTTGTTTACCAGACACAACTGAGCATTGGAATAATAAAGTGGAATGGAGAACGGATCTTTTTACAAGGGTCTTTTCAAAAATGGACAAGGTACATCTTATCTTGATTGGGAGTGGTGGAGGAGGTACTGATTAGGATTCCTTTGACACCCAAACTGTTGAATCATCAGAAACACGTGAAAAATTTGAATGGTTCAACTATTCTTGATTAACTTCGTTTGATCTTCAGTTATACTTAAAATTGTTAAATATAATAAAAGTAAAAGTAAAATAATATCAAAATTTTGTTAATTTCTACTCTAATTTTTCATGGGTGGAGCATACAAGGAGACCAACGCACTATTGAAGTGAGGGGCAGTGACGTCGGTGTGGCATGTAATTTCTGGAGGATTGTCGTTGTTGGTTTAGGGATTTATTAGGTGTGTCAGCAAATATGGCCATAGTGCACCACTGGAGGATAGTATATACAGTCGAACTTGGTTATAACGAGCACAGAAATAACGAGATCATGGTTGTAAAGAGCAAAAAGCTATAATGATTTTAATTTACGCATATTCCCTACAGTCGCTCACTGTTAAAACAAGCGTGCTACATGGATACACCAAACAAATTTCATTGCTCGGTTTCGAAAAAAATTCTTGGAATAGAGAAAAATGAAATGGGTGACTTAGCTTTTATGACCACCTGCATCGCATTGGAATTTGCGGCTGGTTTATGACCTTGTCCTTTCAGGGATGGGGGCTATTATGATAGTGCATTGGTGTTCTGCTTGTCACATTATTATTATTATTATTAGCTATATGGTGCAAGGAAGCCTGAGGCTTATGCTGCACCAGCCAAAAAAAAAAATTCTTGAGTTATCCTAAGAGAGAGAGAGAGAGAGAGAGAGAGAGAGAGAAAATCAGAAGTAGAAGGGAATCACCAAGAAAGAGAATGATGATATCCACCTCAGGATCCTGGGTGTGCCAAGCCCATACTCATCAGATGTGAGCCCCTGGGGCATTACCCTATTTACAGATTGTCTTGTATTCACTGAACCATAAATTTATTTTGGACTTCTAAGAACTTTGTATGCAGATCACTTTATCATTTTAAAGTAAAATCAGTTAGAAACAAACTCTTCCTTCGGAAACGTTTACTAACAAAAGAAAATCTCTTGATTTGCGAAAAAGGCGAAATTATTCATGAATTATTCATCTAAATTTTTTTTGCTCCAGTTAGATCGTGGTGCAAAAAGTTTTCTTTGTCCTCTTCAAGTGTATCGACATTGGAAGAATAAAGATGTTTACATATCGGCACTGGAAAAGAACATAACCGAAAAAAAAAAAATTTAGAAAGTGCGAGGTTACGAATGTTGATGAAGCATTGCTTCAATGGTTCACCACACAAAGAAGTGCTGGAATTTCAATAGATGGTCTGATCTCAAAGGCAGAAGCAGAAAAATTTGCTAAACAATTTGGATGTGCCAATTTTGTGTGTAACAACGGTTGTCTGGATTGATTTAAAAAATGACATAACATCATTTATGCAAAAATTAGTGGAAAATCTCGATCTGCAGATCCAATAATGGCAAAAGAATGGATTGACCATGTTTGGGCAGAAATCAGGAAAGATTTCAATGACGAAGACATCTACAATGCTGATGAAACAGGACTTTTTTATAATTTGACACCTGACAATACGTTTAAATTCAGAGGGGGAAAATGTGTTGGTGAAAAAAAAAAAACCAAAGGCTCGCTTGATGGTGCTCATATGCGCAAACATGACAGGAACTGATAAAAAAAAAAAAACTGTTATTGGAAAATTGTTAAAACCTCAGTGTTTCAAAAACGTAAGGAAACTTCCTGTGGATTACACTGCAAACATGAAAGCTTGGATGACTTCGGATATTTTTCAGCAATAAGTAAATGATTGGAATAATTCAAAAAGAAGAAAAATATTTTTTTGTTAGTTGATAACTGTCCTCCACATCCCCAGATTCAAATTTTTCCAGAATTAAGCTAGTGTTTCTGTCTCCCAATGCAACATCAATTTTATAACCAATGGACACAGGTGTAATCAAGAGTTTGAAAGGATTTTATAAAAGATTTCTAATTCTACATCTGATCAGTCAAAGATAACAGAAACTTACCGTTTATATTGATATTGGTTACTATAAATGTATTGAATGATACATGGAACAATGTTACCTTGACAACCATATCGAATTGCATCAAGAAATTGAAATTAAATTCAAACGAAATTTCAATTGTAGATGAAGAAGAAGAAGAAGATGGAAATGAAGAAAACAATTTACCATTATCCGAATAGTTGCTACATAACAACGTAGGTTTTAATATAGATAACATCGATGAATTTGTACGAGTCCATGACAACTTATTAACTAGCGGTCTTCCTACAGAGTGACAATTTAAATGCTGTGCTCAACAAAGATGATAGCAACAATTGTAAAGACAATGATTGTGATGATGATGATATGATGACAACTGAAGTGAATTGAAATCAGTGCCGACAATCTCACAAGTTCAAGGTGCAATGGACACATTAATCAATTTTTTTGAAGGAACTGTGGCAAGTAATGAGACTTTTAATGTGTTGAGTGTTTTAAGGGGAAACTTAAGAAATATCAAAGTGAAATCTTTAAAACAAACATCAATTTTAAGATTCATGAATAAAGACTAATTGAAATAGTGTTTATTATTAAATAGTATTGCTTTTAAATACAAATGTACAAAGAAATAAATTGTGTTTAGTATTAAGTGTATGGTTTTAAAATTACAGACAAAAGGAGCTCACATCTGGTGAGTATGGGCTTGGCACACCCAGGTTCCTGAGCTGGATATCATCATTCTTCTCTTTCTTGGTGATTCCCCTTCTACTTCTGATTTTTAGCATTAGCATTAGTAGAGGCATATGATGCAAGAAAGCAAGCTTATTCAGCATCAGCCAAAAAAAAAAAAAAAAAAACACACACCACTCCCATTTCACCCCTCCGTTCGTTCGAAATACCTGTCCAGTTGAGCTTTAAATTTGTTTAGGCTATCAACTTCAACAACAAGTGATGGAAGTCGGTTCCACCAACCAACCACCTGCTGGCCAAAGGCAAATTTCCGCACATCTATCCGACATCCGTCCTTCCTCAATTTGAATTTATGCCCTCTGAGCTGATTATTCTGAGCAAGATGAAGAATCCCATTGGCATTGAGCATGCTCAAACCATTCAAAGCCTTATACACCTCTATCAGATCACCTCTCCGGTGCCTAGTCACCAGACTCTGTAATTTGCAAAACTTAAGCCTTTCTTCGTAAGAGCAACCCTTTGTTCCATTCACTAATCTTGTTGCCCTTCTCTGTACCCGTTCCAGCAGCTCCACATCCTTCCTGAAATGAGGCCTCCAGACCTGTATACGGTACTCAAGATGTGGCCTAACCATTGCCTTATACAAGGGAATAATCACCTCCTTATCCCTGCTAGAAAAATTCCTCTTTATCATTGACAAGACACCATGAGCTACTCTTGCAGCTCGTCTGCACTGCTCAGAGAACTTCATATCTGCCTGCACAATTATCCCCAGGTCCTTTTCATTCTCCACCACTGTCAGTGTAGTACTGCAGAGTTGATACGTTGCTCTGGGGTTACTGTTTCCCATATGTAGTACTTTACATTTGTCAATGTTAAACTTCATTTGCCACCTCTCAGCCCATCTGTTCAACCTTTCCAGATCCTGTTGCAGCAGCATAGCGTCAGTAGTATCCTTAACAACCCTGCCAACCTTTGTATCATCTGCAAACTTGGACATTAAACTTGATATCCCATCATCAATATCATTCATAAACACCGAAAACAACAACGGACCCAACACTGAACCCTGAGGAACTCCACTAATAACATTAGTCCACGTTGAGCAGTGTCCATTGATTACCACTCTCTGTCTTCTGCCACTCAACCATCCCCTTATCCATAGCAGCAATTTGCCTCCAATGCCACACTGCTCCAATTTGTGCAGCAGTCTTCCATGTGCAACAGTATCAAAAGCCTTTCTAAGATCCAAATATATAATATCAAAGTTATTCCCTGCATCCAGTTCTTTTGTGACTACATCATAGTATCCAATCAAATTGGTCAGGCAAGACCTGCCCTTAACAAAACCATGCTGCGTCTGAGCTATAACTGAATTCTTGTCTAGATGATCCTGCAGTGCTTCTTTAACCAGTGCCTCCATTAATTTACCTGGAACAGAAGTTAAACTAACAGGTCTATAATTACTTGTGTCAGCCTTTGATCCTCCTTTGTGAATTGGGGTTACATCTGCACATCTCCAGTCTATGGGTACCTCCCCTGAGTCCAAAGAAGCTCTCATAATTATGGCTAGGGGCTTGCTTACTTCCTTTGCTGCCTCCTTTAATATAACTGGATAGATCCCATCCACCCCAGGTGCCTTTTTTATGTTTATCCTCAACAATCTCTCCTCCACTTTCCTCTCAGTTATTACAAAATCATCCAGCTCACTGCCAATGTTTACTTTACCTACATCATTCTCCTTCCTGAATAACTCCTCATGCGTGAATGTAGATGCAAAATACTCGTTTAAATTGTTAGCCACCTGAGCAGGATCCTCAACTGTTGAACCATCAATATCCAGTGGACTAATCTGATTCATCCCTTTCCTTCTTGAGTTTAAATATGTAAAGAACTCTTTTCTGTTTTTCTTTGCATCCTTTGCCAAGGATTTTTCGTAGTCTGCCTTTGCCTGCCTAATCTCCTTTGTGACTTGGTTACAGACCAACTTATATCTATCATAGGCTTCCATGTCACCCATTAATTTGTATGTATCCCATGCATTTTTCTTCTCTGCCACATGTCTCATTAGTTCATCTGACAACCATTTAGGCCTAAACCTTTAACAATATTTCTTAGTTTGTATGTAAAGCCTAGTAGCTTCCAAGATAATTTCTTCGAATGCCTCCCATTTTAAGTTTGCTGTTGGTAACATCATCAGTTGGTCCCACTGTATAGAATTTAAATACTGTCTCAGACCATCATAGTCGCCTTTACGAAAACAATAACCCTTCCCTTTACCTCTGATGGTAGTTACCTCCTTGAGTAAATCCCACTTCAACACACTGTGATCACTGCCACCTAGTGGTTCATTTACCTGCAGATTCTTAATGCATGAAGAATCACTACTGATAATCAGATCAAGAGTATTGCTCCCTCTTGTTGCCTCACGAACATGCTGATGTAGAAAACAATCATCCAGTAAATCCACAAAAGCCTTGCTAGTGTGCGAGTGACCAACCCACAAATTCCAGTCAATATCTGGGAAATTAAAATCCCCCATTATAAGACACTCTGATTTACTGGCCCACTCTATTTCCTTGTACAATATCTTATTATACTCATCAGAGTCATTAGGCCTATAGCACACTCCTACTCTCAATTTTGATTTCCCTATGCTTATGTCACACCAAACTGACTCGACACTGCCCTGTCCATCGATGTCAACTGGCTTCACTTCCTTGGACTTTATGTGTTTCTTAATTAATAATATTTTCTCTCTCTCTCTCTCAGGGTAATTCAGAATTTTTTTTTTTTTTTTTTTTTGGCTGTGTGTAGCATAAGCCTCAGGCTTCCTTGCACCATATGCTAATAATAATAAATAAATAAATATTAAGTGTATTGTAGTTTATGCAAGCATAATAATACAAATAATATGTAGTTATATGCTTATTTTTTCTCTGTAATATTTCTTTTGTTTTTTGAATCTATCTTTTTATCATGTTAATGAGAATTTAAAAAAAAATAGGAGGTAGATTTAACTCATCAATGATATAAAGTGTTCATTGTTTAACGGGCCCAGGGAGTTCCCCGTCACTGATATAGCGAGTTACGAGGTTATAACGAGGAAATTTTGTAGGTCCCTTGATGCTTATTATAACCAAGTTAGAACTGTATATTAAAAATTAATATATATATATATATATTCTGATGTTTAATATATAGTAGATCAGTATTTCTCAAATGGTGTTCTGTGGAACCCTGGGGTTCCGTGAGGTAAAATAAAAAAATAAAAAATTTTATACATTAAAAGTTAAAAATATTGTGTTGTAGGTACGTTTATATCTGGTGGACGAGACAATTTTTGGATCAGGTCGCTTTTACTGAACAGCTTGCAAATTTTTATATATCACCTGGTTTTGGTGCCTTATAGCCTTAGTTGCTAATTCGCCAATAAAACCCAACAACCAACCAACCAACTGAACAGCTTGCATACTTAATGCCTTTGTAATTGTAATCCAGAACATGTACATTACATCAACTGTATACTACCACACCCACAGAGTAGTAAGATATCGTACTACTCTGTGACCTCACCTACCTGCCTAAATACTAGGAAATGATGGCCAAATGGCTATGATTGGTTACGCTCCGTGTTTGGATCCGTATTTCGCATGGTGGGACTTTTTTTTGTATTTTTTTTATACTAATAATAATAAACAAAGAATTTAAAGCTATTTGACCTTGAACCAAGAAAATTTTTTACCTGCAGCGCATTTATTTATTTATTTTTTTATGTGCCACGCTTAAAATATTTAAGGAGTTCTGTGACTAAATTTAATTGGGTAACGCTGTAGTAGATAAATAATTCTTTATCAGTTTTTATTTATTAACTAGTCTCAACAAACTTGTGTTGAGAATAGCTAATATATGGTAGCCTTATATGTGTAGGTACTGTGTTAGTTGCCATTTTAACCTGATATCTATTGACAATGTTTTAGATCTTGCCAAAATTTTGACTTGCCAGCATTTTGGCCATTTTCATTGCTCTCTTCTTATCTTATGTTTTGATCATTTTCTTTACTTTTAATCTAGCCCATTTCAGTCTTGCCCTATAATTCTACATGCTAAATAATAAAAAAAAATTAAGTTTTGTTTTACCTCACTTTGTTTGGTCTATGTAATTTTGACCAAAGAATTTTGATCCAGTATTAATATTGTTGCATATAAGTTGCTGGAGAGGCCTTCATTCTGCAGTGGATTGAAAATGGCTGATGATGATGATGATGATTGTTGCATATTAGTATAACAACTAATGATAATTTCATCTAATTATATTAAATAAAATACAATCATAATTTTTCTGTTTATACTTTGGGATGGCCATGTAGGATCAGAAGAGTTTGTAAAATTTTAAAAAAATTTATTTATTGCAGTATTTTGTGGTATCAAGTGGATTTGAACATGGTGTGAGAATTTCTTTTTTTATTATTTCTTCTTATTTTTATATCAATGATGTATATACAGTATTGTAGCCACATTGTTATTTTGCATCCATTTCGTCATTAATCTCTCTCTCTCTCACACACACATACACATTTTCATCTCTGTGAAACAACATACAGTTGATGATCCCAATTAGAAGCAATAATTTAACAGTCAACAAAATTAAATTAAAGATTTTAGAGCTAAAAAAAAAAAAATTCATGGTTGGAAGCATTATTGGAGGGGAAAGAGAGAGAGACGTTACAAAAAAAAAAAAAAAAAAAAAGTGGAACTGTGGTCTGGCTGTAATGTTCCATGCTTTAAAGTATTTTTTTTTTTTTTTTATTATTACATTTAATTCATTTGTTCTGCTATTTAAATGAAAACTCAACTCTGCAAAAACACAATCTTGATATTCACTTTATACAGTTTATACACCTCCACCACATTATCAGGAGGCTTTTACGTGATACAGTGAGGTTAATGCAAATGTAAATTAAATTTTTGTATGTGTTTTATCTAGTGTTTATTACATACTTATCAGTTGCATCAGTCTTAGTGTTAGGGTAACTAAGAGTAGGAATAGGTGCATGTATACTTGCATGTACACCAATGCTTGGAGTATAGTTAATAAATATGATAAGCTTGAAGTGCTAGTCAAGACATCAAAGGCAGATATTGTTGGGATATCAGAGACGTGGTGTCACACAGATATAAGCAGTGCAAAATTGGAATTTGGGGAGTACAATGTGTACAGGAAGAATAGACAGGACAGGAAGGGAAGAGGGGTTATGCTGTTAGTTAAAAAAATACATTAAATCTAAGGAAGTGCATCCAATTGATGTTGGTGGACAATGCACTGTTGAGTTTGTTTGGTGTGAAATAAGTACTGGGAAAGGAAAAATGGGAGTAGGTGTGTGTTATAGACCTAATGAATCTGATAATTATAATGAGCAATTGTGCAGAGAAATAGAGTGGGCCAGTAAATCAGAATGTCTTATAATGGGGGATTTTAACTTTCCAGTCAATCAAATATTGACTGGAACTTGTAGTCCAGACTGTAAAGTATAGATTGAAATCGTTAAGCCATACTACTATAAAACTGAAGCTTTCGGCAGTATCTGCTGCCTTCCTCAACATAAGTAGTGCTGCATCGACAATTCATTATAAAGCACTAAGCCTTCGCAGCAAACCCAGTTTGTACTACGGTACCTGCGCATACTCCATTTCTCATATGTTAGTACTGGAAGTGGCACGGGGCTGTATGACCTTAAAACGTTCATCCCTATCCAGGATAACAGTCTCAAACATTACATTACTCCTATAACCCTTATCCCTATTCAAACTAAGATCACCCAAGGAACAAATCTTTAGGCTTTCCAGCCACTTGCAGTTCCAGAAACCCTCTACTTTATCTGTAATTACAGCACCTTCGGCTGTTATACCATGCCCAATTTCCCAGGCATGTTCTGCCACAGCCGACCCCGAGACATTAGCCAACCTAAGCGCCCTACTATGCTCTCCCGTCTATCGTGTAATCTGCACTTAGTCTTTATAGTAGTACGGTTTAACGAGTGTAATCTTTACTTTACAGTCGATTTTACTTATTTATTTTATTTAATTTGTAATTTTATTCAGTTTTATAGTAGTAAGAGTTTAATGATTTTAATCTATACTTTACAGTAAGTTTTACTTATTTATTTTATTTGTATTTTATTACCACAAAAGCCTTTTTAGTGGATCTAGATAAGTTGGGAAAATGGGCTGAGAAGTGGCAACTGAAGTTTAACGTTGACAAATGCAAAGTACTGTATATGGGTAGCAATAACCGAAGAGAAATGTACACACTATGTGGTATTACACTGATGGAGGTGGAAAGCAAAAAAGACCTGGGGGTAATTGTGCAGTCAAATATGAAGTTTGCTGAGCAGTTCAGACTGGCTGCTAGGGCAGGTCATGGAGTCTTGTCAGTGATATATAGGAATTTTGCTAACAGGGACAGGGAAGTGATTATCCCGTTATACAAGGCAATGGTCAGGCCACACCTAGAGTACTGTGTACAGGTCCGGAGGCCTCATTTTAGGAATGAGTACAAAGAAGGGCATCTAGATTGGTGAGGGGAACAAAGGGGTGCTCTTACCAAGAAAGGCTTAAGTTCTGCAAATTGCAGCACCTGGAGAGTAGGCACCTGCGAGGTGATCTGATTGAGGTGTATAAGGCCTTGAAAGGGTCAAGCAAGTTGAATGCTGATGGGATTCTTCCTCTTGCTCAGACTAAGAACCTGAGGGAGCACAGTTTCAAATTGAGGAAAGATAGTTTTAGAACAGAGGTGCAGAAATTTGCCTTTAGCCAGCGGGTAGTTGATTGGTGGAACAGACTTCCATCTTTTGTTGTGGAAGCTAATAGCCTAAATAAATTTAAGGCTGAGCTGGACAGGCATTTGGAATGAATGGAGGGGTGAAATGGGAGTGTTTTTTTTTTTTTTTTTTTTCTCTCTGATGCTGCATAAGCTTGCTTTCTTGTATCGTATGCCTCTGCTAATGCTAATGATCTGCCTTTTTTTATTTGAATACTTGTACATTACTGTCTGAAATTCCAGCTCTTTGTGGGGTGCAGGAGAATCTTTCACATAATAATTGATTTTACAATATTATTTTAATCTTTATTGATACATTCTTGTGATTAAATTAAATCTTAATTGTTTTTAATATTTATAATAATTATTATTTATAATTAATGATAATGAAATATTTTTGTTTAAAATGCAGTACTTTTTAATTTAAGGACTTATTTATGGAGCTGTGATTGGTGATGCACTTGGCATTGCCACAGAATTTTTAAATTCCGATGAATGCAAGTTCTATTATGATGAAAACAAACTATCATATGATTCTATTATAAAAGATGAGCACAGAGTTCACCGAGAGAAAGGCGACTGGACTTCAAATTCTGATCAAATGGTATATCACTAAGTTTTTTCTTTATTAATAAAATTGTTTTACTTTTATACTTTCTCAAATTCAAGGTCAGGATTGTTTTTATTAATACATTTGATCATCCATTTACATTACGTAATTTTTATTGTTTTTTTTATATATATATATATATATATATATAAAATTATTTTTAATGTTATGTGTAAATCTTTAATTTAACTTATGCTAATAATGAAAATACCGTGTACCCTGGGAGCGATGTATGTTGAATAAAGGGGGAAGAACGGAAAAGAAAAGTGTAACGTTATAAACAAAGTGCGAATTTTGAAAAAATGCAGAATTTGAAAAGAACGACCAAGGTAGAAATAGCAGATTTTTGAAAAGAACGACCAAAGTAGAAATAGCATTGCAGTATCTTTCATAATTTCTGTGTCTTCTGAAAAAGAACAGCAATACTCTTACTTCTGTAAGAAGACACAGAAATTATGAAAGATACTGCAATGCTATTTCTACTTTGGTCGTTCTTTTCAAAAATCTGCTATTTCTACCTTGGTCGTTCTTTTCAAATTTTGCATTTTTTCAAAATTCGCACTTTGTTTATAACGTTACACTTTTCTTTTCCGTTCTTCCCCCTTTATTCAACATACATCGCTCCCAGGGTACACGGTATTTTCATTATTAGCATAAGTTAAATTAAAGATTTACACATAACATTAAAAATAATTTTCTATATACATTATGGTTGTAGGGTACCTTTGCTCTTGCAGTGTCCCTGATCCATAATTCATATTATCGATATTTCATTTTATCTCTATTCAAATTCAAATCCATTTTCTTTCTTTACTTAATTTTAATTTTTATTCATAATTATATATATATATATATATATATCATATTCTGGTTTACCCTTACGTGATGCAGTATTGCAGCCCCCTGAACTAAACCATCTCCAACGTAAGTCACCCGAGATGAGACCTAAACCAGTTATCACAGAGGTTCCCCAAGTGTGGAGTGTTTCTGAACTGGGGCATACTGTTTTTTTTGGTGCTGGGGGAGTTATATGTAAAGCTAAAAGTTTTAGCTTTACATATAACTCCCTTTACATATAAGTGGATATGCAAAAATGTTTTCCCTATTCACAAAAGAGAATCAAAGGGGTGAAGTGAGTAATTACAGACCTGTAAGCTTGACTTCTGTTCCAGGGAAAATAATATAATTAATGTTTAAATAAGTAATGCAGTTATGTGGCAATGACAGCACAGATATGAGGGGTGTTCAATAAATTATCTACTTGCATTACTTCCCTTAGTTATATTTCAATGATTCATGATTTATTATGTTCCTACATATCTCAACTTGAATTATACTAATTTTGATCCCGCTATGTTTTTAGTTTTTGCTGTGACAGAAAGAAGGAAGACACCTGTATCAAATTATGGATTTGCTGAAATTGGAGCATCTTTCAGTCATCAAGTTTCTCACCAAAGAAGAAAATGGGCCAAAGGCCATTCATGAAAGGATGGTGGCTGTGTACGGCAGCAGTGCACCTTCACTGTACCAGGTGAAATTCTGGTCAAAACAACAAGTGGGGTAGAGAGTCCATAAAAATGATCCATGTTCAGGAAGGCCCGTGACAGCAACCACTCCAGAAATGTGCCAAGCTGTGGAAACCATTGTGCTGAATGACAGACATTTAAAGGTGTCCCAAATCTCTAGGGAATGTGACATATCAGGGAACAGTTATAATCATCCTCCAAGAACATTTGGAGATGACTAAATTCAGTGCAAGGTGGGTCCCCAGATTTCTGACCCCTGTGCAGAAGCAATGCAATGGAAGCACAAGGGTTCCTTGACCCAAAAAATTTCGGATCCAACCTTCAGCTGGCAAGATTATGGACACAATTTTTTGGAATGCAGGGAATTTTATACAATTCACTACTTGAAACACAAGCAGACAGTCACTGCAGAGTCATATGCATGCATCCCTACTATACACCCTAAGGGATATCACAAAGGAAAAACACTGCAGGAAAACTTTCCAGAGGTGTGCTGCTTCTTCAGGATAACATACCAGTGCACAGGTCGCATGCTGTTGCTGCTGCTTTGACAGGCTGCGACTTTACAGAACTTACCCATCCCCCTTACATGCCGGGTCTGGCTCGCAGTGACTATTTCCTGTGTTGAAACTCAAGAAAACATATATGGATGTCACCTTGTTGATAATGAACTGAAGTCTGCTGTTTCTGCATTCTTTGATGGACAGGACAAAGAATTTTATTCGCTGTTTCTGGTATTTCCTCATTGCCAACAAAATGGAACAAGTGTATTGAAGTTCAGGGGAGTTACATCAAAAATAAAAACATTTTTGCCTCTATTTCATTTCCTTTAAAAGTTGGTAGATAATTTATTGACTGCCAATCATATCTTAAAGAGAGATCTTGACTGACCAGTCTGATGATGCACTGACAAAGGAACTGGAGGCAAAAAATAACTTTCAGCAGTGATCCTAAGATGCAGTAATAGTTCTGGAGCAGAGTTATCAAAGGATCCAGAAAAACTGAATCAAAGGCAGGAGAAATATCAAGGAGGAAGCATTGAAGATTTTACTTTTTGTGCTGTTTTTTTTAAAATCATGTGAATGAATTGAAGAAGACACATTTCAGCTGAATGTGCTGAGATGCCATGGCGAATTGACATTGGTCTTGAAGCAAATTTTTTTTTTTTTTTATGTAAACCCCAAACGCGAGAGGTATTGGAACCTATAGTACTTAGTACCGTGCTTGGGTTGGAGGTTGAGAAGACGAAAGAAGATATTTGTTGACATTAGACTTGAACTTCTGTAGACTGTAATTTTCAGGAAATACAGATGAAGGAAGGTTGTTCCAGAAAATGGCAGTTGAATGAATAAACGAGGAAAATGAAAAGTTGGTTCTGTGAATTTGAAGTTGAACAGAAAATGTTGGCTGGTGGTAGCACGTATTCGGACTGTTTTGAAAGGGAGAGAGGGAATTATAGAAGCGAATTCAGAAGAACAGTGCCCATGGCAGTATCTGTAGAAAAGGCTTGCAGCAGAAATAGAATGTCTATGAGACACAGAGTGGAGGGACTCTGTTAGAGATGAATCATTAATTAACCTAACAGCCCTCTTCTGAATGGAATCAAGAAGCCTGAGAGAGGTTTTGGGGGCACCACCCCAGATGTGGGAACAATATTCCATGGCAGGGCAGATTTGCGATTTATACAGAGTGAGCAGCTGTTTGGAAGAAAAGTAACACCGAGAGCGAAAGAGAAAACAAAGTTTTTTAGATGCAGAGGAAGCAATATTTGTAATGTGCTTGTGCCAAGAGAGATTAGAAGTCAGGGTAATCCCCAAAAGAGATATATCATTTTGCCTAGAAATCGGAGTGTCACTAAAGATAAGCATAGGAGCAGAAGAATCCTTTTTGCGAGATATAAGACAAGACTGAGTTTTAGAAGGGTTGAAGTCAACTAAGTTGTCTTTGCCCCGCCGGAGAATTACCTGAAGATCGGCATTTAAGGAATTGGTAGCAGATTTTCGAGAAGTTGAAGCTGATTGAGCAGGACAAAATGGAAAGTGGAATGCAATGTGCTATCATCGGCAAAACTATGGATAGGATTTCCAGTCAATGGAAGAAGGTCATTAATATACAAGAGGAAAAGAGTGGGGGAAAGAACTGAACTTTGGGGGACACCAGCATTAGTGGAGAAGTTAGAAGACAGAGAGCCCCTCTACCATAACCCTCAGTGAGCGATCAGAGAGAAAACTGGATAACCAATTACTAAAAACAGTTGGCAAACCATAAGATGGAAGTTTGTTTGGAAGACCTTTATGCCAAACACGATCAAAAGCCTTTGAGATGTCAAGAGCAACTACTTGTGTTTCACCTCAACTTCCCTTCAAGCAAAGCCGAAACTTATAACCTGCCTTTTAGTGAAGTGGAATTAAACATTGCACTTGCTACCTCGAAAGTGAGTGCCGCAGGGCCAGATGAAATTCAGTATGAGATGATAAAACATCTTTCATCTCACTCTCTAGAGCTGTTGCCACATCTCTACAACCGAATTTATTTGGAGGATTAATTTCCCATTTCTTGCCGTAGGACAACCGTTCTCGCTTTCCCAAAACTAGGAAAAGACCCCAGAATTTGCCAACAGCAAATTCAAAATGGGAAGCATTCAAAGAACTTATCGTGGAAGCTACTAGGCTTTACATACCAACTAAGAAATATTGTTCAAGGTTTAGGCCTAAATGGTTCTCAGATGAACTAATGAGGTATATGGCAGAGAAGAAAAATGCATGGGATACATACAAATTAACACGTGACACGGACGCCTATGATAGATACAAGTTGATCTGTAACCAAGTTACAAAGGAGGTTAGGCAGGCGAAGGCAGATTACGAGAGATCCTTGGCAAGGGATGCGAAGAAAAACAGCAAAGAGTTCTTTACTTATGTAAACTCTAGAAGGAAGGGGATGAATCAGATTGGTCCACTTGAGATCGATGGGTCAACTGTTGATGACCCTGCTCGGGTAGCTAACAAACTAAATGAATATTTTGCATCGACATTCACACATGAGGAGTTATTCAGCGAGGGGAATGCCAGAGGTGTATTCAAATCTAGCAGTAAGCTAGAGAATCTTGTAATAACTGAGAGCAAAGTGGAGGAGAAATTGTTGAAGATAAACACAAGAAAGGCACCTGGGGTGGATGGGATCTATCCAGTTATATTAAAGGAGGCAGCAAAGGAGGTAAGCAAACCCTTAGCCATAATTATGAGAGCTTCCTTGGACTCAGGGGAGGTACCCATTGACTGGAGATGTGCAAATGTGACCCCAATTCACAAAGGGGGATCAAAGGCTGACACAAGTAATTATAGACCTGTGAGTTTAACTTCTGTTCCCGGAAAATTAATGGAGGCACTGGTGAAAGAAGCACTGCAGGATCATCTAGACAAGACTTCAGTTATAGCTAGGACACAGCATGGTTTTGTTAAGGGGAAGTCTTGCCTGACCAATTTGATTGGATACTATGATGCAGTCACAAAAGAACTGGATGCAGGGAATAACTTTGATATTATATACTTGGATCTTAGAAAGGCTTTTGATACTGTTGCACATGGAAGACTGCTGCACAAATTGGAGCAGTGTGGCATTGGAGGCAAGTTGCTGCTATGGATAAAGGGGTGGTTGAGGGGGAGAAGACAGAGAGTGGTAATCAATGGACACTGCTCATCGTGGACTAATGTTATTAGTGGAGTCCCTCAGGGTTCAGTATTGGGGCCTTTATTGTTTTCTGTATTTATAAATGATATTGATGATGGTATATCAGGCTTAATGTCCAAGTTTGCAGACGATACGAAGGTTGGCAGGGTTGTCAAGGACACTACTGACACTATGCTGCTGCAACAGGATTTGGAAAGGTTGAGCAGATGGGCTTCGAGGTGGCAAATGAAGTTTAACATTGACAAATGTAAAGTACTACATATGGGAAACAGCAACCCCAGAGCAACGTATCAACTCTGTGGTACTACACTGACAGTGGTAGAGAATGAAAGGGACCTGGGGGTGGTGGTGCAGGCAGATATGAAGTTCTCTGAGCAGTGCAGACGAGCTGCAAGAGTAGCTCATGGTGTATTGTCAATGATATATAGGAATTTTTCTAGCAGGGATAAGGAGGTGATTATTCCCTTGTATAAGGCAATGGTCAGGCCACACCTAGAGTACTGTATACAGGCCTGGAGGCCTCATTTCAGGAAGGATGTAGAGCTGCTGGAACGAGTACAGAGAAGGGCAACTAGATTGGTGAATGGGACAAAGGGGTTCTCTTACGAAGAAAGGCTTAAGTTTTGCAAATTACAGTGTCTGGAAACTAGGCACCAGCGGGGTGATCTGATAGAGGTGTACAAAGCCTTGAATGGTTTGAGCATGCTCAATGCTGATGGGATTCTTCCTCTAGCTCAGAAAAATCACCTGAGAGGGCATAAATTCAAATTGAGGAAAGACAGATGTAGGATAGATGTGCGGAAATTTGCCTTTAGCCAGCGGGTGGTTGGTGGGTGGAACAGACTTCCATCCCTTGTCGTGGAAGTTGATAGTCTAAATAAGTTTAAGGCTCAGCTGGACAGGTATTTCGAACGAACAGAGGGGTGAAGTGGAAGTGGTTATTTTTATTTATTTATGTTACTTTTTCTTTTTTTTTTTTTGGCTGATGCTGCATAAGCTTGCTTTCTTGCATCAAATGCCTCTACTAATGCTAATGCTAATGCTAAAAATTCCTAGCAACTATTGTCCTATTGCTCTGACCAGTTGCCCATGTACGATTTTGGAAAAAATGGTGAATGCCCACCTCATATATTACCTTGAGGCAAACGACCATTTGAACAAGATTCAGTGCAGCTTCCGAAGGAATCGATCCACTTTGGACCATTTAATCCGACTGGAAACAGCGATTCGCGATGCCTTTTTAAAGCGTGAGCACTTGGTATCAGTCTTCTTTGACATGGAAAAAGCTTATGACACAACCTGGAGGTATGGTGTTTTAAAAGACCTCTATTCTTTTGGTCTGAGAGACCACCTTCCTATTTTTATCAGGAATTTTTTATCTAAACAACTCTTCCAGGTTCGTGTTAAATCCAGTGTGTCCTGCCTTTTTTGTCAAGAGGAAGGAGTTCCCCAAGGCTCTCTCCTCAGTGTCAGGCTGTTTGCAGTCAAAGTTAACTCCATTACAAAACAGCTTCCTCCTTCAGTAAATAGTGCCTTGTACGTTGACGATTTTAGTATGTTTTGTTACTCCTGTAGCATGAGAGTTATTGAACGACATTTGCAACAAGCAGTCAATCACCTTAGTTCCTGGGCTTTAACCAATGGGTTTAAGTTTTCTGCCCAAAAGACTGTTTGCGTGTACTTCTGCCGCAAACGGAATCTACATCCTGACCGGAACTCAGACTTGGACAAAATCCAATTCCTCTGGTAGCAGAAACAAAATTTTGCGACTTATCTTTGATAAAAAACTGACATTCCTACACCATATCCGTCAGCGTAGAGCAAAATGCATGAGGGGTTTGAACATGCTCAGTGCTATCTCATCCAACTTTTGGGGAGCAGATAGAAGCACATTATTGCATCTATACCGAGCACTCGTTCACTCTAAACTTGACTACGGTTCCCAAGCTTACTCTTCTGCTAGAAATTCTGTACTCCAATGGCTTGACTCAATCCACCATAAAGCCATTCGGATTGCCACGGGGGCATTTTGTACTTTGCCTGTCCAAAGTCTATACGTTGAAGCCAATGAACCACCATTGATGCTTCGACGTCGGCAATTGTCGTTACAATATGCAATAAAAATAAAATCCCTGCCTGACCATCCTACGTGGACATCTGTTTATAAACCACGGTGGGAAAATCAATATAATATGCGTAAAACTGCCAGTCGGCCTTTTGGTATCAGGATTCAAGAGCTGGTTCGTGATATTAACTTCACATTGGATAATATATCCACACCACAAATTTAAACAGATACACTAACCGTTTAAAACTGATTTAATAGTAAAATAAAATAAAATGATATGAAAGACTGTAAAATAATATTTACAAAAATTTGATTATTTACAAAAAACTAGTTTACAACAAAAATAAGTTAAAATGCATTAAAATAATAAATTTAAAAGCGATAAAAACACTATTGAAGCTTTAGGAGGTGTCTGCCTCCTTCCTCAGCAATAATGAAACTTAAGCGACACATCCTTAAATACCAGGTTCACGGCACACGTGGATGACCAGGCGCATACTTGGTATTCCTTTCACTTGTACCAGAACCGGAAGTGGTCTGGGGACATGGAAAACTAAAACGTTTATCTCTGGCAAAAACCACCGCCTCAAAAAAGGGGTGAAGCCTAACTCCCCTGTCTCTGTTCATGCTATTTGCCAGAGGATCCAATCCACAGACTTTCCAGCCACTTGCGGTCCCAGAATCTATGCGCCCAGTCAAGGATGACAGCGTTGTTGGGAGAGATCTGGTGTTGTTTTTCCCAATAGTGCTCGGCAATGGTGGATTTATTGAGCTCTGCGGTCCGTATCGCTCTTGAATGTTCCCCCCATAAGGTCCTTGAGACGCCGTCCTGTCTCCCCCCACGTAACATTCCCCACAAGTTTCATTATTGCTGAGGAAGGAGGCAGACACCTCCGAAAGCTTCAATAGTGTTTTTATCGCTTTTAATTTTATATTTTAATGCATTTTAACTTATTTACTTATTTTATTTTTGTTGTAAACTAGTTTTTTGTAAATAATCAAATTTTTGTAAATACTATTTTACAGTCTTTTGTATCATTTTATTTTACTATTAAATCAGTTTTAAACGGTTGGTCTATCTGTTTAAATTTGTGGTATGAATAATCCCAACTGTAGAGGCCTTATTGCAGATATAACATATCCATGTCAGTCATGCAAGTTCTTCCCCCTTGGAATATACTGTCTCCGTCGTGTGACTTCACTCTTAGGAGTTGGCTGAAAGCTAACACATCGCCATGTATATATCGGCAACTCTTTGCAGCACACCTTGCCGAATACTCTGAATTCTTGCCAGTTTATACAGATGGCTCGAAGTCTGAAGAGTTTGCGGGATCTGCTTGTGTCTTTCCAAGCAAAACAATCTGTAGTCATATTCCAAGCGAATGTAGCATATGCACTGCAGAGCTACACGCAGTGGCCTTGGATCATATAAAAAGCCACCAGTACCAAAAGTGCATGCTATATATGGACTCTCTAAGCGTATTACAGGCCTTATCCAATGTGAAAAGCACTCACCCAGTATTATGTCGGGTGCAGCAAATACTACACTCCCTCTTAGAGTTAAAATTTGATATTCGCTTTTGCTGGATCCCTAGCCATGTTGGTATTAGAGGCAATGACTTGGCTGATTCGGCCACAAAATCAGCAACACCACAAAGTCGCATTCGCTTGTCAGTCCCCTATACAGACTGCAAGCAACTGATCTACAAAAAATTATGCGCACATTGGCAAGAATCTTGGAATAGGTGCCCTACCAACAAGCTGAATGAAATTAAGCCTGTAAAATGCTTTGGCATTCTAGTCAGCGCAGGGTTCGACGGGAGGAAGTAATTCTTGCTCGGCTACGCATAGGACATTCCCACCTGACGCATTCGTATTTGCTGAGGGCTGATGATTGTCCTGTGTGTGTGTAGACATTGTAAAGCAATTTTAACTATCCGCCATATTTTAGTCAAATGTACATATTTTAGTAATGAACGCCGTTTATGTTTTACCTATCTGTCTGAGCCTTATACACTCAGGCAGATTTTATCCGACGATGACAATGTGTCAGATGTATTCGGGTTTTTACAACCGATTAATCTACATAGTTTTATTTAGATTGCTCTAATGTTTAATATATTATAAATGTCTTATGCCATATTTTTGTTTTTAATATATTAACTGGATATGCTATTATAGATTTTTACATATTTATATTTTACTACCTTAGACATGGCGCACAATAGCCTTAGATGCTGATGCTCCATTAAACTTCCAATAACCAACCAACTTGTGTTTCACCAAACCTTTCCTTCACTTGGCACATTATAGCCTTAGATGCTAATGCGCCATAAAACTCTAAAACAAACAAACATACAAACCAAACCTTTCCATTGAATTAGTCCATAAATGGGTAACGTAAGCCAGAATATCACCAGTGGATCGACACTGACGGAATCCATACTGGCGATCGTTGATCAGACGGAAGGTTTCTAGGTAGTTTAAGAGTTGGCGGTTAATTGATTTCTCCATTACTTTAGAAAGAGTAGAAGTAATAAATAAAGATGGCCTCCGTAGCCGAGTGGGCAGGAGCGGGAGTGCAGTAGCACACACTCTTTGAGTAGACCGGGGTTCAAGCCCCTGACTGCTGAATACGGTCGATCTGCCAACCTGCACTTGACCAGCGTGGCAGATTATGGTCCATTTCCCTCAACATGAATTGTTGAGGAGGCTTCCATCCTGCAGTGGGTTGATAATGGCTGCACTTTACTTTTTAATAAACAAGCCAGTTACCAAGTTTGCCTATAAAGTGATTTCTAGAGAATTTTGTCTAACAGAAACTAGGGACATGCTGGGGGGGGGTAAATATTTAAAGCTAAAAGTAAATAAGGCATGTGGTGCCAATGGAATCTGTCCAATTATAATAAAATGAAGCAGCAAAAGAAGTAAGCAGATGTTTAGTTATAATTTTGAGAGCACTCTTGGATATATGGCAGGTCCCTACAGATTGGATATGTGAAAATGTTTTCCCTATTCACAAAAGGGAAATCTCCCCTTTATTTCAGGGCCCCAGGTGCCAAGCAATTTATTAGTGACTAAGCGATTCCCAGTGATTTATAGTGTTCTGAAAAATATACCAGTTTCTTTAATTTTCATCATTAAATTCCCTTTATTTTTGTGAAACAGCTCTTTGTCTTACAATCAGTAAGTGAAGACACAGAAGAGAGGAAACTCACCTTTCTTATTTTTTCTCTTATTCTCACTTTTACTAATCTAACTTACACAGCCGCTTGATCACTAAGTGGCACTGCTCTTGCCTCCACATGGTGGGGCTGGTAACCAGGGAGAGGAAAGTAACACTCCCAGGGCCAAAAGAGCAAACATGAGTAGAAAAATAACTACTAGTACTACAGGGCTTCAAGAGAAAGCCCTACCAAGTAGTGAAACAGAAAACACAAAATCAAAGAGACAGAAGACAGATATGGACCCACCAAAAATACCAACATACATTGTCATACATGCGACAGGAGATCAGATATTAGGATGTATGTCTCCGTTCGTTATTCAGAAAACATTAGAGGGTCTAGTAGGATCTTCCAAGTCCGTTCAACACCTGAGATCCGGAGACATACTAGTGGAAGCAGAAAAACCCAAACACTCCCAGAAGTTGCTTTCAACAACAATTTTAGGAAGAATGCTAATAGTTGTAACACCACACAACATGCTGAATTCTTCGAGAGGGGTGATCTCAGAGTGGGACCTCTTAAATGTGTCAGAGGAAGAGCTCACAGTAGAATTAAGAAGTCAAGGAGTAACAGGAGTGAAAAGAATTAATGTCCGAAGGGATGGAAATATAATTCCAACAGGAACCCTTATCATAACATTTAATACTCCAAAACCTCCAACAACAATCAAAGCAGGATATCTGAACTGCCAAGTACGACAATACATATCAAAACCGCTGCGTTGTTACAAATGTCAGAAATTTGGACATTCACAAATGGCATGCAGAAACTCAGCAACCTGTGCAAAATGTGATTCTAAAGAACACGAGGCTACTGTTTGCTCTACCAACATCTTGAAATGTACAAACTATAAAGGGGAACACCCAGCCTACAAAAACGTGTGAACAATGGAAACAAGAGAAACTAATTCAGAAATACAAAACAGAACACAACACAACACAACATACCAATAAGCAAGGAGAATAATACAGCCATGGCCTAAAAACAAGCCAACATATGCACAAGCAGTAATCCAATATAAATCAGTATAAGTTCAAACCGAAATTTCCATGCTGCCAAAAGAATCATCTACTGATTCTTTTGAAGACACATTTGAAGGCTTGAAGGCAGAAAAACAGGAGAAAACAGTGAATACCCCAATTTCTCTTCACACAGAACAGATATCCACAAATCAGCATCACAACGAAGACCGGCCTAAACTTATAAACACCAAAGCAATCGAACAGATGGAAGTAGAAAAAATAAACACAACTGAAGAACCAGTACTAGAAATTTTCACAGAAGAAGAAGATATGGACATGGACCAGCCAAACTATCCTAAAAAAGATAAGACAAAGCATAAGAATGCTCCATTTTAGAAGCAACCCGAAAGCCCTAGAAAAACCAAATAATGGATCAGTTCATCCAGTGGAACTGTAGAGGACTACGAGCCAATTATGACGATGTCCAGTAACTAATAATACACCATATGCCAGTATGCTTCTGTCTACAAGAGTAGTTGTCTTGTTGTCTACCTTAGACAACAAGACACCCTTTCAGTAAAAAAATTATAGAATGTATAGGAAAGACAGAATAAGGGAAAGGTCAACACATGGAGGAGTAGCCATCTTAGTCCATAACTACATCCCAACCGAACACATTCCTTTAAACAGCAATATAGAAGCGATAGCGGTAAGAATCACACTGAGATTTAGGATAACCATCTGTTCAGTGTACCTTCCACCAAGACCAGATATACCATTTGAAGAAATAGACCAACTAATCTCCCAACTTCCATCACCTTTCTGTATAATGGGAGACCTGAATGGGCATAGTCATCTGTGGGGAAACACCGATATCAACAGATGAGGATGGATAATAGAAAGAATAATAGACCATCATGACCTTTCTCTACTCTGACTGGGCTAGCCAGGTGGGTAAAGTGCCTTCCTGGCAACTCAAAGGTTGCGGGTTCAAATCCCACCTCAGGCTTGGATCAGAGTAAAATGCAAAAACTTTGGGAGGTGCGTTATGGCCACAAAAGCCGACGTGCCAACAACCAACACAAAAAAAAAAAAAAAAAATCTACTCAATAATGGCAAACATATGTACTTTCACTCTCCTAGTCATACAACCTCAGCAGTAGATCTAACTATATGCACACCTTCCCTTCTACCAGAATTAAAGTGGCAAGTAATAGAAAATCCATACAGTGACCACTACTCAGTAATCACCATACTGACCAGAAACCCTCCTTGCCATACAAACAGACCACTCCACTGGAAAATAGAAAAAGGCAACTGGGAAAAATTTAGAGAACTCGCAATATTTAATCCACAAATCATCCAAGAAACACCGGTCGATGAAGCTCTGAATCACAGATACCTTAATACAAGCAGCCGAACAAACAATACCCACAACCTCAACTCATTTTCCATTGCACCCAAAATCCTGGTGGAATGAAGATTGCATGAAAACAAGAAGACAACAAAACAAAGTTTGGAATAAGTTCAGGAGATATCCTGCAATGGATAATCTGATAAAATTTAAACAAGGTATGAGCACTAGCTAGGTATACAAGGAAACAAGCCAGAAAAACTTCCTGGATCCAGTTTACTTCCTCTATTAATAGAACAACAAACACAAAAAGAATATGGAATAAAATAGGAAAAATGAATGGGAAGTATAAAAACCAACCATCACTAGTATTACACTGGAATGGAGAAATCATTACCGAACCATCAGAGATAGCTAATATATTAGGAGAAACGTTTGCTAAAGTATCGTCAAAACAATCTTATACTACTGAATTTTGACCTATAAGGAGAAAATGGAAAAAAAACAGAATTAATTTTAATACCAAAAGGATTGAACCCTACAACCAACCAATTACAGTACATGAATTACGCCAAGCACTATCACAAACAAAACCAAGTGCAGTTGGACCAGACAATATACACTATGTTGTTGTTGTTAGGTTTTTAGGAGCATTAGCAACTAAGGCCATATTGCTCTGGGATATGCGGTGGTCATTCCCTGACCTTTCCGCATCCTCCGTATTTGGTGATGACAGGCTCGAACCCTGGTCTAATCAAGAAGCGTGTGCTATGCACTGCTGCTCCTTCCCACCTGGCTACGGAGGCGCCCATATATACACTATGATATGCTTAAACACCTAAAGCAGAAAAAGGTAGAAAACCTCCTTCAGCTGTACAACCGCATTTTTCTAGAAAACCAATATCCCAAAGCGTGGCATCATGCAATAGTATTGGCTTTCCAAAAACTCAATAAAGAACAGAAGGACCCAAACAACTATCGACCGATAGCCCTCACTAGCTGCTTAAGCAAAGTGCTAGAGAAGATAATCAACAAAAGATTAGTCTGGTTTTTTGAGACAACTAACTGGTTCACCAGTATGCAGTGTGGGTTAAGACATAATTGATCCACATTAGATCACCTTGTACGAATAGAAGCAGATATAAGAGATGTATTTATAGCCTCAAAGCTATGGTTGCTGTATTTTTTGACATAGAAAAGGCATATGACACAGCATGGAGACACGGTATATTACAAGACATCCACAATGCAGGACTCAGAGGACATTTACCACTATTCATCCAAAATTTCATGAAAAATAGAATATTTCAAGTTAGAGTACAAAACACAATGTCAAAATCATATAAACAATAAGGAGTTCCCCAAGAGTCTGTCCTGAGTGCCATACTATTCTCCATAAAAATAAATAGCATCACAAAACAACTACCACCCACAGTGTCATATGCACTATATGTAGATGACTTCAGTATTTCATATCAAGCACAGAACACGGGAACAATAGAAAGACAACTACAATGTGCAATTAACAACATCAGTCATTGGGCCCAGAAAAACAGGTCTAGAATATCAAAACAAAAAACAGTCTGCATACATTTCTGTAGAAAACGAAATTTACACCCTGAACCTGAACTAATATCGCAAGGTAACATAATACCAATTAAACAAAGTGTAAAATTTCTTGGACTTATTCTAGACAACAAGTTGACCTTTGTAGAATATATAAAAGAACTACGAATAAAATGTATGAAACAACTTAATATTCTTAAAAGTCTTAACAACAACAAAAAAATGGGGAGGCAGACCGTTATATCTTGCTCAACCTGTACAAAGCACTAGTAAGGTCAAAAATAGATTATGGAGCACTGGTTTATGCATTAGCAAGAAAAAGCACCCTCAAATGGCTGGATACAATTCACCATAGTGCAATACAAATAGCAACAGGAGCTTTCCACACATCCCCTACATACAGTCTCTATACAGAGGCCAATGAATCACCACTGTTTCTGAGGGGACAACAGTTGTGTTGTTGGCGCCTCCGTAGCCAGGTGGGAAGGAGCAGCAGTGCGTAGCACACGCTTCTTGATTAGACCGGGGTTCGAGCCCGTCACCACCAAATACGGAGGATGCGGAAAGGTCAGGGAATGACCACCGCATATCCCGGAGCAATATGGCCTTAGTTGCTAATGCTCCTAAAATCCAAATACCAAAATACAACAGTTGTCACTGCTGTATGCTTACAGGATAAGACCCATAAGAGAACATCTGACTTGGACAACTTTATTCTCACCAAAATGGGAAAACATATGGGAACTGCAAAAGAGCAAACCAGCCTCTAGGCATCAGACTACAGGAGCTACTGATAACACATGATCTCAAAATAGATAACGTTGCAAACATAGAAGGACATGTAGTTCCACCATGGATAAACCATACCACAGCTTATGAACTCCTCACACAAAACTGGAATAAAAATACTTTATCAGACAGCAACTTTCAACAACTCCATTCAGCACATAGAATGCAATATCCCAATCACATACCAATATATACAGATGGTTCAAAATCAGAGAACCATGTAGGAGCATCAGCAGTATTCCCAGATGTTATATTGCCATGCCAACTCCCAAAAGAATGTGGTGTCTACACTGCAGAATTAGTAGCAGTTCAGATAGCCCTGAGCATTTCAGAAAAATTTGCATGGGGGGGGAGAAAACAGAGCAGGAGTACGAGTTAGAAGGAACAGAAAGAGGGAAAGGAGGATGGACTGAAGTTAAGGAGCAGTCCACTCTTTGTGAGGTGAAAATAGGTGTCTGGGAGTGGGAGTTAAAGTAGCAGGGGACAGGTGCCCCTGCATGATCACCAGAGGCCAATGGACTCTGTATCCCGCACTCAGAAGTTCTTCAGAGTGCCATCAATCCCTCACCAGAACGGTGCCGGCTGATCCTACCCTATAAGGGGTTTGCAGCAGTATTCCGCACTTGATGAGTGCCAGCAGTCCAGCACCAGAATGGTACCAGCAGTGTTCCTACCCTTGAAGGATTAGCAAGTTGTCAAGGCAGTGTCCTATATATATACAAGTGCAAAGTGTGTTAAGTGTCTAACGGCACCAGGGGTTCCCCCCCATCTCCGTGTTGCTTTCATTGTGAGTGTACCAGTTCACTGGGAAGGCCAGAGATTTAAAAGTGTATGGATCATGTGAGTGTGTTGTGTTATGTACCGTTGTTCTTCTGGCCATTTAGCCGCTGGACCCCAGCTGAGGCCCAACGTTGCCCATACTTCGCCCCGTGGAGACAGACCAGATAACCACTAGTTTAAATTTGCACTCTGGCAGGTCCTGCCACCTAGTTTCCTGGGATTTCAGTGGCTAGGACCTTAAAAAAAAAAAAAAAAAAAAAATTGCATGGGAATATTGCGCTAGAATTAGAAAAGCCAAAATGGTGGGCAAACAGCGTAATTTAGACACGGTTATTTTTGGCGTGTGGGGCATTCCCTTGCATACAGATAGAGTTGGGTAGGGAGAATGAAGACTGGAGGGATAAAGACAGAAGAATGAGGTCAATAGGGGAGACGACCCCAGGTAGAATCAGTGGGGCATGCCCATACCCCACCAGAGGGAAGAGTGGGGTCGGCAAGGAGGGGAGGAGACAGGAAAGCCTTCACCTCCCCCTGCCGGGGTAAGGGAGAAGAAAGGGCCGAACAAGGGAGCCGGCTCAGATCACTAACATGGCGTGTATGTAGCAAAGCTGTGGCTTCATCAGGTCCATGACAGTGTACAGTCCATTAGTTGGTCAGTGTTGGGATAGGATCTCATCCACTGCTGTTCCAATAATCAGGGTGTCAGTGTGGGATGGTGTCACTAAGGGGATATAGGTCTCATCCAGTAAAGTCCTAGTCATTGTTGTCCGTTTCAGTTGTAAGAGTTCCAGTGTCAAGTTTAGGGAAGTTGTGGTAATGCTCGTAGTCTGCTGAACAGTTCGTGCGCAAATTTCGAGAGGGCTCTATAGTACTCCTCCTCCGACAGTACAAGGTGTTCCCGATCCTTCGGGTTGAAACATATTTTTGTTATAAAGTGACATCTTATATCATCAAAGAGGGGGCATTCATGCATCAGATGTGTCCATGTCTGATTTTCACCGCAGTGGCATAGTGGTGATTTTTTTATTCCGAAGGTCGAAAGTTTGGCATTAAAGGAACCATGCCCCGTTAGAAGGAAGGTGGTGTAGAGCCCCGGTGAGAACCAGGCCGGCTGGTGGGGGTAGACTTGGGTAACGTCCGGGATAAATTTCCGGGTTATGGCGCCTTTAGTTGATTCTACCCATCGGGACTGCCAGGTTTGCCGGAGATGGTTGATAAGACGTTTTTTCTCTATGTTGCTGTTGGCTGGATCGGTAGTGAAGCCGATGCAGGATACACTTTTACCTCTGGACAGTTGAAAGAGCATGCCGCAGCGGACAATTTTCAGGTCCAGGGGGAGTGATCCTGCCAGGACCTGCAGCGCATGAGAGCTGACAGTGCAGCATGCTCTTGTGATGGTGAGCAAGATGCTACGCTGTATTGATTCTAATTTCCTTTTGTTCACAGCCGTGGTTGCTTTGTTGTACCAAATCCCTGCAGCGTATGAGACGGCAGGGATGAAAAAAGCCTTGTAAAAGAGAGACAGGGTCCGTTTCCGTAGTCCCCAATCTTTTCGTGTGACTCTTGCTATGAGGGCTGAGTAGTTCCTGATCTTTCTCTGGAGATAGATGAGATGTGGAGTAAAGGATAAGTTTTTATCCAGTACGATTCCGAGGTATTTTAGTTCTGTAGTTAGTTTAATCGTGGGTCCTTCTATTTTGATTTGTAGTGGCCTTCTCGTGTCGAGAGAACCCTTGAGGAGTATTGAGGATGTCTTGGTTGGTGATATTGTTAGGTGGTTCTGTTTCGCCCACGTTTGCAGGGAGTCAATTGCCCGGTTTGCAGTGGCTTCCAGTTGTGCCCGGCTGTCCTCCTCCAGCATCAGGATGAGGTCGTCTGCAAATGCTTGTGCATCTGCCCCATTGAGATTCTGATTGAGGAAGCCATCCATCACCAGATTCCAAAGGAGTGGCCCCAGGATTGAACCTTGTGGGCACCCCCGGAAGATAGGCCGAGTAAGTTGAGAGTAGGGAGCACATACTGAGATCCTTCTATCAGATAGGTAGGTTTTGATACAGTGGTACAGGTTATTGGAGATATTTGCCTCCCGGAGTCTGCCGAGGACACTTGGCCACCAGAGTGAGTCAAATGCCCCGGCAAAATCTACAGAGATCATTAGGAAGTATTTGCGGTTACAGTTGTTAGCTGCGGTTATTATGTGTTCCAAGGCATCTACAGTGGAGCAGCCTCTACGAAAGCCAAATTGTTTGGGGGATCGTAGCCCTGCTTCTAGGTAGTGGGTTTCTATTCTGTTGTGGAGTAAGTGTTCAAATAGTTTGCTCAGTACCGGTAATAGTGCTATAGGTCTGTACGACTCCGGAAGTTCCCGTGATTTTGTCGGGTTCTTCAAGATCAGTCGGATCCGTGCAGATCTCCAGTCGTGAGGAAAGTAGCCTGCAGAGAGACAGTGATTGAACAGATTTCGGATAGTTGCTGGGATGTATTCTACGGCCTTTTTTACGATCTCTGGTTCCAGATAGTCTTCACCAGGCATTTTCTTGTTTCGTATTTTGGCGGTCGCCAAGTAGAGGTCTGCTAGTGTGAATGGGTCTTCGCGTTCTACTGGGTTGTAGTTTGCATTTTCTTCGCAGAGACGGAGCTGCTCCAGGGAGTGAGCTGTCGGGAGTTGCCGAAAGGTGGTATTGAGGATATTGTCTATTGATTGGTGCCATGATTTTGTATAGAAGCCAGCAGGTGTTTTAGTTGAGGAAACTACCTCTCCTTTGGGTAGCTTGTTCATCGCGACTTTATATACAATCCCCCAAGGGTACTTGTTCCCGGTAGTTGAAACTAGCATTTCCCAGGATCGTTTCTTCTGTGTTCTGATCAAGGCGGTGTATTCATTCCTGACCTCACGGTATTGCTGCCTGAGGACCTGCACCTCTGCTGCCGGCCAGGATCTTCTTGCTTGTTGAAAATTTTTTCTGCGTGTATTTACCTCATGTCGGAGTCTCTGAAGCTCCGGGCACCACCAGGGGACCGCGCCTGGGGATGGTTTCTTCCTTCTGATGGTTGCGTTTGCAGCCTCTATAATTATGTTTACAATGGCGCATTGGTGTTGGTCCGGGGTAAGAGTTGCATAGTCAAAAGTTTGGACAGAGCCAGTCAGTGCTTCTTGAAATTGTTCCCAGTTGGCCTTGTCCACGGCAAATCTGTTGATGGTTATTCTAGGTGTGGGTTGTCTGTTAAGGGCACGGTGCATCTGGAATGTAATAACTCTGTGGTCAGAGGTTGTCCAATCCTCTCTGACCTTCCATGAAGATATATGTCCAGCAATGGAGCCGGTAGCAAAGCTTACATCTATTGTTGCTTCCCATAATGTGCTTGAGAACGTGGGCGGATTGTTCGGCTGGTTTAGTATTGCCAGGCTATTGTTGGTGAGGAATTCTTCGAGGCGCGGGCTGTTAGTAGTACCACGTCGGTCAGAGGTTGCACTGTGCCACGCCGGCGACCTGCAGTTAACATCTGCACAGACTATTACTTTGGCGTTGGGGAGCTCATGGAGAACGTTTTGCAGGTAATGTATTGCAGGGAGGATGTCTTCGCCAGGTCGACAGTATAATGATATTGCATAGAATTCTCCTAATGGGGAGATGATTTGAGCACAGGCAGCCCATTTATTGCAGAGATGAGTTATCTTTGTTACCGTGAGGTCAGGATTGCGAACTATCAAGGCTGCCCAGGGGGTATCTCCGTCATGCTGAACTATTTTATACGTGAGGGGATAGCCTTTCACCTCTTTCTTGTGCGTGTAAGGCTCCTGGAGAAAGAGGACATCAAGATTGTCTTCATCGGCCTTCTTCTTTAGTTGCGCGGCAACAGCTTTAGCCCGTTGTGCATTATGATGAGCAAATTTCATTGTGTTTACATTATTACTTTTATGAAGAGTTCCCATAATCGGTTCTTGATTGTTGAGCACTTTTGGCTTTTATGTAGACGGGGCAGTTTCTGTCTCTAATGGAGTGATCTGCTGGTAGTTTTAAGGCTTTGCAGTTTGCGCACACTGGTCGGGCGGTTTTATTAGGGCAGGAGTTGTAGTTGTGGCCTATGTCTGCACAGTGCCCACAAGTTGGGGAGGTTTGTGGTTGCACACACGTATGTGTGGTATGGCCGAATCAGCAACACCGGAAGCATTTGGGCACAGCCACGTGCTCTCTAAAGCGGTGGCTGCCCCAATTGATATAAATCCGTGTCTGTTGGCTGATTATCTTCCAGGCTCTTGGGGCTAACCCAATCACCCAGTTTGTGGCGTTACCGTTTCAGGGCTTTGTCTGGTATTTAGGTGTGATTAGCACCGATGGGTCAATATCTGGAATGTCGTGCTGCAGGTTTCTTCTGTAGATTTCGTCCTGTAGTTGGGTTGGGAACAACTGAAGACGTTCTGCCTACAAGGGGTTAGGCAAACTGTAATTAAGATGTTTTTCTGATCCTAGTTCCTAGGATGGGATTTTCCATGAGATAGGTCTCCATGGTTAGAGAAGTTAGTCCACTTCTTCCTACTTTATTCTTGCTTAATTTCTTCTCACTTCTAACTATTGGAGAGTCCCTCTGTTGATTCTCCTCTATTCTATCCATTTACCTCCCCAGATCCCAAACTTCTCCCTCTGTATTCCTCTTTTTCCACTTCACTCTTTTTCGGGCACTCTCAGGTGTTATGCCCTGGGCTTGCCCAGCAGGAGATAATTGATCCTGGCCGCCTCCACATGGCGGGGATGGGGGGTGAGACGTAGTGACCAGGTGTTACTGCTTCTTATCTGCTAAGAGCCAGGCACCGGCCGATAACATAACAACAGAACACATCATAACACTTACACGACCAACACACTACATACATAAGCTTCAACACAAGAAGTATAATAGTGGCTTATGGGGGAAACCCTGGGATCCGCCACAACAACATATGAATATCCCCTGAATATCCCCCCTGTAGTTGGGTTGGAGAGAGGTCACTTCCAGTGTCGTAAATTACAATACTCGGTCCCTTTCTCTTGGGGATCTCTGCATGGAGACCCAGGGAGGACACTTTCTGGTTTTCAATGATTTTATTCGCCTCTTCCTGTGTCTCAGTTTCAATAATAACGCCAACGTTGCGAGTCTTCCTCATTGATTTTATTCTGGTGGTTTTAAAATCTTCACCAAGGTTAGTAATTACCGAGTTTTTCACCTCTTCGCTTGTATGGTGAGTCTCTGGTGTGGCTGGCCTTAAGATGACCAGATGTGGGCGTTGTAGTAGGGGCCCCTTCTTCCTGCTGGGGGCAGCAGGAATCGGCTGTTGCTCTATTGTTGTGGTCCTCAACACTTGGGCGTATGTGGGGACGCGCTGTGGCATTTTGTTCACCCCACAATCAATATAAGCCTGGAGCTTTGCTGTTGCTCTTTCACTCTCTAGGAAAGTTTCTATCAGGAGAGTATCCAGCTTATTCCACAAGTTGACGATTTGGGCTCTAAGCCCTGTGGTCACCCTATTGGTTTGCTCCTTGAACAGTGTTTCCAGAGCAGCCTTGAGGAACATTGATTTTTCATGTACGGTGCCCTCTGGCAGGGTGGGATCCAGAGGCAGATCCGGTTGTTTCTCCTCGCTGGCGTCTTTTTGACTTTGCTGGTTGGCGTGTATTTCTTTTGGCTCCTTAGGCTCAGTGTGTGAGCGTGTCTCCCGCTGCAAATTTGGCACCATTCCCTTCCTATTCTTTCTCTTGCTTGTCTGGGGGGGCCCCAGAGCGGGGGTCCACCGCTTCATCCTTGTGTTCGATGATAATGGGATCATCGTTTGGGTTTTGCTGCATGGTGTCCTGGTTATTATCAGGTTTTCCCTCCATGTCGGGTAAAATCTGGATTATTGAGCCGATTCGGTTTAACGGGGTTTTGTGGGTTCCCGTGAGAGGGCTCGTGAAAAGGTGCAGATTGTTTCCGGTAGCAGGTCTGTAGGTGGAATAGCGGCTGAACAGTCCGTCAGCGAGGTTTTGTGCTGGCCCCCACTGTCTACAGGTGGGGGGGAGAACAAACAAATGTTAGAATACACCTAGAGCAGTGGAATTAGTCCCCTATAGCGTTTTTGGGGCTGCTGAAGATGATGGTGATGCCAAAAACACAATAGAATTCACTGGACAAGAGTTTGTTCCTCACCATGAAAAGTTTATGGTGGGGGGGAGTTCACTAAAAACATATTTCTCAGCTGTTTAAGACAGTTAAAAGCACAAATTGTTGTAGCTCTCTTTCAGTCCAATAAAAACACTGTTGGGGCACCCTCCCCAGTCAAGTGCACAATACCAACGTGGCCGCTTTATAATCGGTGCCTCTCTATGGCCCTGCTGCCAGCCACATGGTGACCATTGTAGTCTGGCAAACAAAGGACACAGATAAAAACGCTGGTAATTTGCTAAATTCCCAAAAGTTTGCAAAATTGTCTCACCTCGGTAATCCTCAGATGAATGTCTTTCGACGGGAACACTTTTTTTTGGCGAACTAAACACTTAAAACTCATATTTTAACACAAAAATCAGGAGCTCGTAAAAACGTGTATACTAGTCATTAGTCTGCAGCGCCCTCCTCTATATATATATATATATACAGTAGACCCCCGCTATTCGCGGTATCTGTATTCACGATCGCTGATTTAATATAAAATTAAACCTAAAAAAATGTGAATTTTAAAGCGCCGTGAATATTTTCCACCATAAAAAAACATGGGCGTGGCTAAAATTATCTTTCCTGGTCAAAACAGCATTTAGTGGGTGGGGGGAGAGGAGGGGTGACAAAATCGCAACCGTGGATGTTTCTCACTAATCCTTGTTCAGTATGTGTTATGCGCTTGTCATGGAAGGTTTGGCCGTTTGCTTTTAATTCATATGCTTATAAATGTATCAATATATAAATTGATATGCTTACAAAAGTAATAAATCTACCGTTTTGCAGTGTAAAACAACGGAAGAAAGTGCCTTTATTATGGACAAGTTCTTTTTTACCCATACAAAAATATGGCCACGAATAACAAGGGAAATGTGAAAATATTAAAGGTGATGACATTAGTGAACAAAATTGAGTTATTAGACAGAATTTCTAATGGTGAAAGTGTCTCTTCAGTGGCAAAACATTATAAAATCAATGAGTCAAATTTTAAATCCAGTATCTTTAAAGAATCTGTTAAGCTGTTTGTGCCACTATTCAACCATATGGGACAGAAATAAAATATTTTTTGATATTACTATTGTTGGTTGGTGTAGTATTTTGTATCCTATCCTTAGCTTATACCCTAATTCGGTTTATTGTAGCAAATTCTTAAACCCCTGTTTAAGAATCTGCTGGTTAATATTTGTATTTCTGAGCCCAAAGCAGATTCCGTCATTGAATATTTGTAGGCATTTAGAAATTGATTAAAGATAATTGATCTTTTGTAGGTGAACGGGTGAGAGCTGTTATAATGTAGTAGCATACCAGTGTTTGTAGGTTTTTGATAATGTTAAATTGGATTTTATTCGAGTCCCGAGTAAGCGTGAAATTTAGAAAATTTAATGACTTTGTATCCATATCCTCCCTTTCCAATGTAAATTTGAGTCTAGAATGAATATTATTAAACTAATGTAAAATGTCTTGGATAGTGCTACTATCAGTAATAACTAGAACATCATCTAAATACCTCCCATTTTATGTGATATGGGGTCAAAAGGCGTAAAATGTATGTGCCCAATCACTGAGAGATAGATCTCCAATATTAAGCCACTTAGGCTCAATTCCATTGGCAAACCAAAAATTTGTTTGTACACTTTGTCTCGATAGGTGATATAGTTGGCCTCAACTAACAGTTTAATTAATTGAAAAATTTCCTTAATAGGAAGCTTTGTATAATCAATCGGTATCAAGTTATTATTTAACATATCCCAAAATAATGTCTATTGTTTGCCAGCCACATCTGATCTCCAGTTCATGGACTTTTGCATGCATGTGCAAAGACAAATAATCCCTATTTAAGTTTCATGCTCACCACCATTCGGTAATTTTCATTCCTGTGATCACGACATACAGTCAAAGTGTTGTCAGCTTCTGGAAGGAAAATTGTTTTGCAATTTTTTCGTTTAATTCTTTTAATTAATTTTCTTATTTTTAAAATTGCGTTAAATTGATTTTTAATTGTGTTAAAATTGATTTTTAATTATTTGTTACTCTAATGTAAGATTTTCGATTTTTTCGTTTTAATTTCTGGAGAGCATCATACGGAAGTGTTCTATGTACTATATTGAGGTAAAAAAATAAAAAATAAATAACTCCTCATATGTGAATGTAGATGCAAAATACTCATTCAGTTTGTTTGCTATCTGAGCAGGATCATCAACAGTCGAACCATCCTGAATATGTCCTCAACGTCTTGAAATCTCTTTCCTTTGGAGGCAGTTTTTGCCTTGGGAAAGAGGAAAACATCTGCTGGCACTGGATCGGGAGAGTATGATGGATGATTGATCTGTCTCACCCAGAAATGTACCTCAATAGTCTTTCAAGCACCTGTATGTAGAATGCAGCATTGGCTCTCTCCCTTCAGGTACAGATTCCTTGTGAATCACACACCCTATTTATCAAAAAACATGGTTAACATCATCTTGATCCTGTACTACAGTAAATGAAACCTTTTGGACATTGGTGAATTTTGAAGTCCACAACGTGCTCTGACACTTTGTCTCTGGCTCATACTGAAACACTTAACTTTCATCTCATTGACAATACAGTTTAGGAAATTAGGATTGTCTTGACAAGTTTCAGTGAAGTTTTCATGTGATGACACTCTTTGTTGCTGCTGCTGCTCATCTGTGAGGCTGTGTGGCACAAATTTTGCAGACCTTCCTTTTTCCTAAATCTTCATGCAGAATTTGATAAATTGTCTCATTCATATCCAACTCAACAGCCATCATTCTGCTGACTGATGAGTTGGATATGAATAAGGAGACAGTTTTTATGACTGAGGGTCAAACTGATCTCTTGCCATAATTTCCTGAACTTTTGCACAGACACCCACTGTGGTTGACAGACACCCACTTCTTGAGTCATTGCAAATCTCACACGACTGCAACATCACGTCCGGGAACTTTATTGCCATGCCTCATATATACAGAGAAAAGAGACTTAGGAAAAAATTTTTATCAGAGAAGAATAATAAATATTATACAGTTGTAATTACACTAAAAGGTTAAGTTTAGAGAACATAAAACTACAGTAGAGTATCAAAAATCCGAACATCAATAATTTGAAACGTCATTATTCCAAACAAACCAGCATTTATTTTTTTATGCTGGTGCCATAAAATAATTACAGTAAGCACTGGTTATTGTGATTGCGTTTGTGAATTGAAATTTTATTCTATTAAACAGCAATTGTAATAAGCAAAAATCAGAGGAATGTTATCCACAGGCAATAAAACTGAAGATGTAAAGCACAAATTTATACTTTTATTTTACCTTACCAATTAACAAAATTAAATGATATGTGAAAATGGGAAGAATATTATCCACAGGTTAGCAAAATAAAAATAAATTGATGTTTATATACATAGCTTAATTAATATACATACGGTACTAACTAAACATAACACTTTGTAATCTTTCATTCAACACACTTTGTAATGTGATATGTTCACTTCTGTACACTGACATTTTTTTTGTTGTTGTAAAATCTAAAGCAGTAAAAAAAGATGTGTCAATCAATAACAAAGAACACAGCATGCAGAAACTGCAACTAGCACAATACGCACAAGTGAGATCCGGAGTAAAAAGTTTATGAAGTTCAGATATAGGAATGAAGAGATTCTGAACATTTACAGAGTTTTATTTTACTGTACTGTAGTTATGGTCTTCTTCTTCTTCATCTTTTAAAAGGAAGCAGAAATTTTTAACAATTAAATCAAAGATTGAGATTTTAAACAGAGTTCCAAAGGGAGAAAGCAGGTCTTTGTTAGCATGATTTTACAAAGTTGGAAAGTCAACCACAACAGAAATTAAAAACAACAAGGAATTTTAAAAGTTTGCATCGAAACTTTATTCAGATGATTGTGCAAAAAGAAAAACTATGAGAACAGCTAATGACCCATCCCTCAATTATGCTGTTTATTGTTGTTGTAGCTGGGTTCTGGGAGCATCAGTGACTAAGGCCATATTGTGCCGTGTATACTTCTGTAAATTGCGTGTTCTGTGGTCGATTTTCTGTTTGCTGGACGAAAAACCCGAGTTTCTGGAAGAAAGACTGACTAAATCAGCCATGTTGTGAAAAAGGCCCATAACGATTCCTCCCATCATTGACGGGACTAGCACTCAGGTCTTTTACACTCGGGGTGGGGAGGACGGCGGCGATTCTACCAACTGTGCTACCCATCAGGGTGAGGTACGAGCAACAAACTAACTGCTGTACAACTGAACTACCCTTGCTGAAAAGAGTAAGAGATCTGGCAACAAATAAATGAAGTTCGAAAATGGTGCAGCAAAAAATAAATTATTTTCCTTAAAGGTCTGTACATATGTGTTAATGTGGCTAAAAGTTCCATTTGTTTTGTTACCTGTAAATAAATATACTTAAGTACAACTTATTGTTTCTTATTTCTAAATTTACTAAACTTTTTTTGTAGTCTCCAGAACAGTATTTTTGATAAGTTTGAAAATTCGAACAAATCGCAAGTCCGAACTACCCCCCCCCCCCCCGGTTCCAATTAGTTCGGATTATCGACACTCTACTGTATAGAGTTTTATTAAGTGTTCTGTAAAGTTTTAACATTACAGAGTAATCAATTGATAAAGAGATAACAATATTTACTTTTCAATTCTATTAATCACAAAAAAACATCAATTTGATTAAGGGGGAAAAAAAGTTGAACACACCTGAAATGTGCCCAAGTGCCCAACTTGTTTCTTTTTGAGATCAGCATTGATAAAGTGAGTTATGTTCTTAGCAGTATTAAACAGGTACGGTGAGCTGCAAAATCTGTATATGAGTTGCCTTTATTGAAACAAATAGCTTTTGAATGTTTTATGGCCAGAAGGATTCCATTTCAACTTAACTGGAAGTATTAATGCAACTGTGTAGAATATGTGCAAAAGTCAATCTATGGGATTGAGAAAAGCTCACTACTTATCACCATCTACACCTCAAAGTCACTGTGAGGTGTAGATTTATGACAGAATTGATCACTGGACCTCTTTTTTTTTGATGAGATCCTCCTTCCTTGTAAATGATTATCACCATTTTAGTTTTGGTTATTTTGTTTTGTTCTTGTCTTTAGGAATTTTTGGTGCATTGACCACAGAAGTTATAGTGTGTCATTTCTTCTTATCTCTCTCTACATTAAAAAGGTTTTCCTCCTAGTGATATTTATTCAAGCCAGTGGGAGAAGAGAGTGAGGCAATTACATCCCTACAAATGCAATTAATTATTGACAACTGTGAACATAATGTTCACCAACCTCGTGCATGTGCTTCGCTGTCTAACATTTGTTGTATATTAATGAATATTGTATATTTATACAAATAGTTTAGTAATTTGTAAACATTTTGGCATACTTACATTATACAGGGTATATCAATGTGCCTGATGTCATTCTTGCAAATCTAGGTTTAACATATCGTGTCACTTATACATAGATTGAGAAATCACACTTTTCTCCCTCTTGGCACTGGAATATTCAAGCAAAAGAAATATAGTTTTTTTAATATATTTTCATTTTGAACTACTTAAAGAAGGTTACATTAGTTTACCCCACCAATTCGGATGGATACAAGTGAAAACTGTGTCCATTATCTTGTATACAATAGATTACGAAAACAGTTTTACGCATGAATTCGTTAGTCTTGGGTGTATATACCCTACTTGTAGCTGTTTAAAACAGAGGGGGGGGCAGGTCACATTAGGAGAGAACAAAGCTCTGGTGGGGTAAACTTGCAGTAGCCTAGGCAATCAAGGAGATCGCCCAAAAAAAAAAAATATATATATATATTGGAAAGGAGATAATGGGGATATAGGAAGAGGATGGGATAAAAGGGGTAGAGAACAGAGGGGACAGTGTTGAGGCACTTGCCTGATTTAAAAGGGGAGACAGTAAGGGAACCCCTGGTACAGGACACCCATCTTGGTCCAGAAGGTGAGAGATGAAATTGGGTGGTGGGGTTGGGGGGCCACACAGGGTGGGGGAAGGGGATTGGGGGAAAGAGATTCTTATGGTGAGCGTGCTTTTTGTAGTTCTGTTCCATACTGGCCTTCGGGGTTGCCCTAATGGCCAGTGTTAGCATCCCACATCATGCCAGCTACAGCATGGTGTCAGCTTGGATAACCATGAGGCCCGTTATGGCCTGCTTAACCATCAGTCTGTCTGGTGAAGAGGCTAAGATAGAATATGCAATTAATAATAACTTTCACTCACTTAACATTCGCACAATTTTGCTTTTTATAGTTTTTTCTTACACTCTATTTTCTTTTATATATTAGATTAGATATTGATCAGTGAGTTTCGACAGGTGTCTTTTATATAAAAAAGATTTGACTTACTCCATCATACCTCTACATATTACATAGAAAAGCATGTGTGGTGGTTGGTGAGCAAAGCAAGCAGAGGGTGGAGCCCCTAGTTATTATTATTAGCCATATGGTGCACAGATGCCTGATGCTTATGCTGCACCAGCAAAAAAAAAAAAATTTCTGAATTACTCTGAGAGAGAGAGAGAGAGAGAGAGAGAGAGAGGAATGATGATATCCAGCTCAGGAGCCTGGGTGTGCCAAGCCAATACTCACCAGATATGAGCCCCTGGGGTTATGGTACTTTGGTTCATATGTTTTTTAATGTATTATGTCTATGCAAATGTTCACAGGCACAATTTGTACATTGTGCAAACTGAAAAACATAGAAGGAGAGGAGCACACTCTACCTGCCTAAAATCAACTAACTATAACTTGACTAAAGCAGCCTTTAAGAATTCCTTCATTTTCCAGGAGGGTTTTAACCCAGGCCTCTCCAAATAACAAGTGACAAGCTACTATACTGTCACAGAGGACCTAGCTCCATCATTCCAATCTCAAACAGTGTGGCTGTCTCAAGGTGTTTCATTTTGTGCGAAATGGCACTCTACATATTCAGTCCATGTCTCAGCTGCTTTAAACCAGTGTCATCAGTGAGAAGATTGTTAACCACAATTTACCTACAGTATGAACACTTCAGTTGCCTAATTTTTGCTCGTTTAATTTTTAGTTTTAGAAATTTTTGAAGAATAATGTCTACTTTAGTAACACTGACATCCTGCCATACCTGAAAGCAACGATCACACCATATTATCACCGTTTTGGGCAATTTCTCACATGATCCCTTGAAAATACGGTTTGTACTGTAGTCATGAAAAACAGCATGATGAACAATTCCTTCCTTGGTTACCTTAACTGTAGTATCAGGGTACTCTGCATTCATCTCTTATTTTTCTCATGCATCAGAGTAAGCGAGCTTTAATTATTATTCATTCTGTATATGAACTTTATAAATGCATCTTTTTTCTTTTATAGTTTATTATTCTAGATTCAATACTCCATTGGGCAGGTGTGGTTGATGAACTGGATTTTGCTCAAAGATTACTTTCTTGGAGAAAGAATGGGTTTATTGGTTTAGAAGATATGGAGCCATACATTTTTTCTGCTGTCATAAATTTGGTAAGTTTACCAAATTATAAGCTAGTTCACATATATAGTGAAATCTATACGATAATTGTATATGCCTAGTTACTGTCTGCTGCTGCTGTGCAGGGTGGTTCAACTAGGAATTTTCACGATCAGTGAATTTTATGCATTTTGATGCTCCCCCCCCCCCCCCCCGAAACAGTGTGCAGAAGTACAGTACCTGGATTTGCAGTCTTATTTTGCACAATTTTGAAATAGTGTTCTTGTAATATAAATGATAATAATAAATAAATCTTATTATATACATAAACATTAAAATAACATGGTGGCTGAAGTGAAGTAAAAGATAGTGCTTACAAAATTGATTGATTGAAAAACAGTATTTTTTAATTTTCACATATGTATTTCTTAATTTGAAAGGTTTAAATTCACAGGCTATCTTTTTTTTTTTTTTTTTTTTTTTTTTCATAGATACATGTAAATTTTGACATCTACAGAGAATAGAGAGATTTTTCCAGTTAATTTGAAAATGCATCACAAATTTTATGTGTTTATATAATTAGTGAAAAGGATAATCTTAATGCCCTTGTGAGATCTTTTTTTTGTTTGCATATTTCTGCATATGGTGGTTGTGATTGAGAAGTGAGAAGATAGGAAATGAATGTTATTGTCAGTTAATTTTACATCCAGATCATCATTATCTGATGAGCATGATGAGCAATTGTGCAGAGAAATAGAGTGAGCCAGTAAATCAGAGAGTCTTATAATGGGGGATTTTAATTTCCCAGATATTGACTGGAATTTGTGGGTTGGTCACTCACACACTAGCCAGGCTTTTGTGGATTTATTGGATGATTGTTTTCTACATCAGCATGTTCAGGAGGCAACTAGAGGGAATAATACTCTTGATCTGATATTATCAGTAGGAATTCTTCATGCATTAAGCATCTGCAGATAAAGGAATCACTAGGTGGCAGTGATCACAGTGTGTTGAAGTGGGATTTACTCAAAGAGGTAACTACCATCAGGGGTAAAGGGAAGGGTTTTTGCTTTTGTAAAGGTGACTATGGTGGTCTGAGACAGTATTTAAATTCTATATGGTGGGACCACCTGATGATGTTACCAACAGCAAATTCAAAATGAGAAGCATTCGAAGAAATTATCTTGGAAGCTACTAGGCTTTACATACAAACTAAGAAATATTGTTAAAGGTTTAGGCCTAAATGGATGTCAGATGAACTAATGAGACATATGGCAGAGAAGAAAAATGCATGGGATAAATATAAATTAATGGGGGACATGGAAGCCTATGATAGATATAAGCTGGTTTGTAACCAAGTCACAAAGGAGATTAGGCAGGCAGAGGCAGATTATGAGAAATCCTTGGCAAATGATGCAAAGAAAAACAACAAAGAGTTCTTTACGTATGTAAACTCTAGAAGGAAAGGGATGAATCAGATTTGTCCACTGGATATATTGATGGTTCAACTGTTGATGATCCTGCTCAAGTGGCTAACAAACTAAATGAGTATTTTGCATCTACATTCACCCATGAGGAGTTATTCAGGGAGGGGAATGCCAGAGGTGAGTTAATCTCTGGCAGGAGCTGGATTATTTTGTAATAACTGAGAGGAAAGTGGAGGAGAAATTGTTGAAGATAAACATAAAAAAGGTACCCATGGTGGACGGGATCTATCCAGTTATATTAAAGGAAGCAGCAAAGGAAGTAAGCAAACCCTTAGCCATAATTATTGAGAGCTTCTTTGGACTCATGGGAGGTACCCATGGACTGGAGATGTGCAAATGTGACCCCAATTCACAAAGGAGGATCAAAGGGCAACACAAGTAATTATAGACCTTTTAGTTTAATTTCTGTTCCAGGAAAATTAATGGAGGCACTGGTTAAAGAAGCACTGCAGGATCATTTAGACAAGACTTCAGTTATAGCTCGGACACAGCATGGTTTTGTTAAGGGAAAGTCTTGCCTGACCAATTTGATTGGATACTATGATGTGGTCACAAAGGAACTGGATGCAGGGAATAACTTGGAAATCATATATTTGGATCTTAGAAAGGCTTTTGATACTGTTGCACATGGAAGACTGCTGCACAAATTGGAGCTGTGTGGCATTGGAAGCAAATTGCTGCTATGGATAAAGGGATGGTTGAGTGAGAGAAGACAGAGAGTGGTAATCAGTGGACACTGGTCATCGTGGAATAATGTTATTAGTGGAGTCCATCAGGATTCAGTATTGGGTCCATTGTTGTTTTCTGTTTTTATAAATGATATTGATGATGGTATATCAAGCTTAATGTTCAAGTTTGCAGATGATATGAAGGTTGGCAGGGTTTGTTATGTTTGTTATTTGGTTTTTAGGAGCATTAGCAACTAAGGCCATATTGCTCCGGGATATGTGGTGGTCATTCCCTGACCCTTCCGCATCCTGCGTATTTGGTGGTGATGGGCTCAAACCCCGGTCAATCAAGAAGCGTGTGCTACGCACTGCTGCTCCTTCCCACCTGGCTACGGAGGCGCCAGTTGGCAGGGTTGTTAAGGACACTAATGACAGTACACTGCTGCAACAGGATCTAGAAAAGTTGAGCAGATGGGCTGAGAGGTGGCAAATGAAGTTTAACATTGACAAATGTAAAGTACTACATATGGGAAACAGCAACCCCAAAGTAACGTATCAACTCTGTGGTACTACACTGACAGTTGTAGAGAACGAAAAGGACCTGGGGATAATTGTGCAGGCAGATATGAAGTTTTCTAAGCAGTGCAGACGGTCTGCAAGAGTAGCTCATAGTGTCTTTTCAATGATATACAGGAATTTTTCTAGCAGGGATAAGGAGGTGATTATCCCCTTATATAAGGCAGTGGTCAGGCCACACCTTGAGTACTGTATACAGATCTGGAGGCCTCATTTTAAGAAGGATGTAGAGCTGTTGGAATGAGTTCAGAGAAGGGCAACAAGATTAGTGAATGGAACAAAGGGTTGCCCTTACCAAGAAAGGCTTAAATTTTGCAAATTACAGTATCTGGAGACTAGGCACCTGCGAGGTGATCTGTTTGAGGTGTATAAAGCTTTGAATGGTTTGAGCATGCTCAGTGCTGATGGAATTCTTCCTCTTGCTCAGAATAATCATTTGAGAGGGCATAAATTCAAATTGAGGAAAGACAGATGTTGGATAGATGTGCGGAAGTTTGCCTTTAGCCAGCTGGTGGTTGATGGCTGGAACAAACTTCCATCTGTTGTTGAAGTTGATAGCTTAAACAGATTCAAGGCAGAACTAGACAAACATTTGGAGCAGGTGGATGGGTGAAATGAGAAGGGAGTTTGTGTTTTTTTTTGGCTGATGCTGTGTAAACTTGGTTTCTTGCATCATGTGCCCTTGCTGATGCTATGCTAATAACCTTCCAATTGTAGCAGTACCATGTCTGAGAGTGACATTGATGTCACTCTTACCACAAATTCAGTAGCCTACAAAATTACAGACTGGTATGTCCAGTCAGCCTGGACCACATGAGATCCTAGAGTTATCACTTTTAAACTCAAAAGGCAGTTACAAACGGGCCAACACTCTATATTAGACATTAAAAGGTTTAATATAAAAAATGCAAACTGGCAGATCTTCACAGAACTTACAGCAGCTGAGCTGCAAAAACAAGAAAATGAGTGATCTAAATCGAACAACAAATATAGCCGAGACGAGCAAGCTTGTCTATGACAAACATCCTAACAAAAACATCAAACCTGTCTATTCAACAGAAAAAAACGAGGAAGCAGGTAGTGCCCTGGTGGTGCCCTGAACTGACTATACTGAGGAGAAGGGTGCACCAAGTGAAGAGACACTTTCAAAGAGCCAGAAGATTTGGCCACAAAATGAGGTGGATGCACTGCGAGATCCTTATAGTATTCTCAGGAATCAGTAAACCACCCTCATTAGAGACAAGAAAAAAGAATCCTGGAGGCACTTGGTGGGAACTATGGAAAACAATGATCCTTGGGGTGTTGTCTACAGAATAGTGACTAACAAGCTGCCAAGGGCAGATGTTATAGAAACAACTGTCAAACCAGATGGAATCCAAACCTTGTGCTTGGCACGCAGTGTAAATAACCTCTTAGACAGTATTATACAGACTGAGGCCAGGGACTATTCACCTGCCCAGATTGACATCATGAAAGAAAATACTGAATATGACAAGACTAATATCGAACCTCTGTTTACTATAGAAGAATTGGAAATAGCATTATCTAAAACAAAAATAATAAATGCCCAGGTTATGAAATCTTAGAGGTAGAAATAATAAAAAAAACTAGCAGAAATAGCTCCTAACAAACTAATACACCCATATAACAACTGTATGATAGAGGGAATATTCCCAAAAATATGGAAAAAAGCTGTTTTAAGATTAATTCTTAAAAATCAGTAATCAGTAGCCAAAAATGCCAATGTCTCCCACCATGCCCAGATGATGACGTTAAAAAACTGTCAGAATAGCTGTATTCAGCACCCTGTCAATAACCTGATAAGATTAAACCAGATTGACCAGGGTACTTCCAGGACTACCCTGCCATGTGAGGGACGTGGGGGGGTCCCAAACCAAATAAGTAATCACATAGGGAAGGGAGATGTATAGGCAGCCAGGGAAGCAGATTAGCTGAAAAATATTAGTAAACTAATAATTTAGCAAGGGAATGCAATGTAGAATGAAAGAGGATAAAAGAGTGAATACACTGGGCACTGAGTGAAAGAGTGAAATAGAAATTATGGTAAAAGGGAATAAATGGCAGTTTTAGTGAGAGTGACCCAGTATGAGAGCAAGAGAGAGTGAATGAGTGTTATGGTAAATGGGAATGAGTGAAGGAGCAAATGTAATTGGCCAAATGAATACAAACTTAATAACTCACATTAGTTTATATATACTAACAAAAAAATATTCCAGTACTAACTAATAATAATTATTATTATGATTAGTTGAGGTGCAAGTATTGGAATAATAATAATTCCAATACTTGAACCTCAACCGAAGAATAATAGTACGTTGTGGTGCCCAGAGAGTGCAGTACAGAAAGAAAGAATTGAACAAATGAAATGAAAGCCAGATGAATGAATGAGTGTAAATGTGTGAGAGAAAGAACACAAACCATAAATGTTATAGTTAAGTATACACTAACCCTAGTTTTTAAATTTCCAATAACTTTACTTACTTAACCTTAATCATTATGTATTAGACGTAAGAGTCACTACACACCATATGATCTCCCCTCTCCTGGTGTGTGAGAAAGAGGATGAATGAATGGGGGGAAAAAAGTAAGATAACTTAACAGAAAATGTAAGGGAAAAGTACAAACATAGAATGGAAGTAGAGTGTGAATGAGGATTATGAGTGCAGAAAATGTGCATCTCTCCCACTCCCCCTGGATAGGATGATGGGCAGATGGCCTAGGCCCCTTGCCCATCCAAGCAGACACCATGCCATGACTACTTAGCTGACATGGCGTGGGATGCTGACACTGGCTGGCATGATCTGCCCCCCTGGCCATTGTGGGATAGAGCACCAATGCAGGCACTCCTACATAGGGATCCTTTCCCTATGTCCTTTCATTCCTACCACCTGGGTTGGTTGATCTCTCATGCCCCCCCCCCCCCAAGCTGGGTGGCATCCTGCCCTGGGGTTCCCCCTTCTGTCCACTCTTTCACTCAGGTGGGTGCTTTGTTACTGTCCCCCCTCTATACGTCTACCGCTTTCCCCCTCCCACTACCATCTTCTTTTTTTTTTTTTTTTTTTCTGGGCTCTCCCTGTCTGTAGCCTTGGCTGACACAGGGTTCACCCTGCCAGGGCTTTACACTTCCAAATCTGACCTTTACAGAGTTTTCTATTCATCACATTGCTTGAAGCTGAGTTGGGGGGGGACCCCCTGGAGCCCGCATTATAATTAACACTATACACTATACTATAATGTTCCATGGGCGCCTCCGTAGCCAGGTGGGAAGAAGCAACAGTACGTAGCACACGCTTCTTGATTAGACCGGGGTTCGAGGCCGTCACCACCAAATACGGAGGATGCGGAAAGGTCAGGGAATGACCACCGCATATTCCCGGAGCAATATGGCCTTAGTTGCTAATGCTCCTAAAAACCAAATAACAAAAAACAACATAACATAATGTTCCATACATTTCTTTCAAGCACAGAAACATTTCTAGAAGTCATTTTTAGCGCTTTTTTCTGAATGCCTTCAGTGAACTGAAAATGGGCTCCTTCAAGTACCATTTTCCAGTGTAGAGAGGTAGAAAAAGTCACACAGGGCTAAACAAATCCTTATGTGTGCAGGTTCACAGAAAGATTTGTTTGTTTGGCCTGAAACTAGCAAACAGTAACGGTGTTATGTGCTGGAGCATCCAATCATTCTTCCACAATTTGTCTCTTTCTTTGAAAGTTTTCATGCAACTTGAGAACTTCAATGTAATATGTTTGATTGACAGTCTGATTTGGTAGGACATATTCAGCCATAATAAATCCTTTAATATTAAAGAAAACAAGAAGCATGATTTTTAGTTTGATTTTGATGTTCTTGTTTTTTTTGTTCTGGGGGATTGTTTTGTCTTCTATTGCAGTGACCGTCTTTTAGATCATACTGAAGCAGCCAACTTTTATTGCAGTAATTACAGTACTCAGGAAGCTTGGATATATAATTTTCTTCAAAGCATCTTCACAGACTTGGATCTTTTCATTCTTTGATCTTCATTCAAAATTTTGGCACCACCTTGGCACACCTTTTCTCCCTAAATCTTCAGTTAAAATGTGTCTGTTTCTTTGTCCGTATTGAACAACGATCACTTCTAATCAATGCCCTTACCAGTTCCACATTCTCTCTTCCTTCTAAAAAAATCTTTTATGCCATCCAAACATCTCAGCTCTTTACATAGTATCTTCCTCATAAACTTGACATAACAAATGATAACTTCAAACAGGCCTATGGGACTGGGAAATTCCATACTGCAATAATTACAGTAGCCAGGTGGGAAGGAGCAGCAGTGCATAGCACACGCTTCTTGATTAGACCGGGGTTCGAGCCCGTCGCCACCAAATATGAAGGATGCGGAAAGGTCAGGGAATGACCACCGCATATCCCGGAGCAATATGGCCTTAGTTGCTAATGCTCCTAAAAACCAAACAACAAACAAACAAGCAATAATTACACTCAAATACCAGTCAAGCAATTAAAAATTTAAAAATTTTAAATTTGAAAATGATAACTTTCAGTTGTTTTCTTTAGTTTTGTTAAAATTTGTTTAAAAATGATTTGTTGTTCAGTTCTTTTGTCTGCCGTTTTTCCAGAAATCTGCAAAACCACAAGATAATGAAAACCTGTGTCACTGCAGAGCAAATGAGCATGTTGTACTGTGACTTGGCAGAAAACTACAGAATGGTTCAAGGTCAACTTCTGCCTTTTTTCTTAGGTGATGCTTGGTGTTGTGGTGGCTGCGTGCAGTCATTATTTAATAGCTGCGCCTCATATTTTTCATTCTAAGGATTAAGAAGTGAAGAGTAAAATGGCAGAGGGCTGATAGAAACTTAGTTAAACAAATCTATCCCAATATAGAGGATTATTTATATCAAAAATGCAAAAGGATCAATGAATTTAAATTTAAAAATATACGAGGATTTAAAAAAATATAAATATATGGTGTGTGACAGAATTGACAACACATTTCATGCAGATGGTGGGAACAGTGTTTTCAGTCCTTAACACACAATGCACACATGAAGAGAAACAGTACAACATGGCATCAAACTCTCTCACTCTAAGAGTATAATCAAATTTCCCTTAAAAGGGAAATGAAACCAGCTAAAATTCTCTGCAGATTAAGTGCTCAGTATGGGGAAGAGACCCTATCATGTGCAAGCATGAATGATTAATGCAAGTAAGTCCAAAGGCCATGAAATAGTTGCTAACCTACTGTGCAGCTGACAGCCAACATGTGTGAAAATTCATTACATCAAGAGCTAATTTTGAAAAACAGATGCATTGCCATGATACATCAAAAGTGTGCATAAGCAAAGGAAGCACAGCACAGAGGTAATTATTTGTGGATACTCTGTGTGTTCTGACATTGCTGTAATGTCCAATGCTTGCTCTGTATCAGAATAAGTGTTAGCTGTGGCTGGCTACCGACTATATGTTCGGTAGACAGCCACAGCTAACAGCCATAACTTAATCACAACTATTTTTAGCATATACAACACATACACAAAATTACAGTAAAATTACTTAACTATAAACATCTCTAGCTTTATTACTTTGATTTGTGTTTATTTAGCCTTACTAATAAAGTAACACATACAGTTTCCAAGTGTAGTTAAATAAATCCTTTGTTTTCCTGTTTCATATTCCAATATTTCTTTACTGACTATGCATGCCATGCTTTCTGAAATATCCATAATCTAATCTCTCTAGTTTCATACAATTTGCACCGACTGGGCTAGCCAGGTGGGTAAAGTGCCTGCCTGGCAACCAAAAGGTCACGGGTTCGAATCCCGCCTTGGGCTTAGATCAAAGTACTGCAAAAACCTTGGGAGGTGCATTATGGCCACAGAAGCCGATGCACCAACTACCAAAAAAAAAAATACAATTTGCATTATGCATACTTCATGTCCAAGTGATTTCTGTTGTTTGTACACCATGTGCTACAATACAAAGTATGATAAATGTAACAAAGTAAATTTAATTTAAAGTGATTTAATTACAACACTTTTATTTATAGTTGAATAACCATTTTGAATAATGAATAATTATTTTAACTATAATGTTACTATACTTAAATCTCATAGCATCAATGCAAGTTCACTACAAAAACGAATAGAAAATAGGTTGGAAACAATTACATTTGACCTTCTTTCTAAGGTTAAATGTGAAAGAAAGTTCTTTCTCTGAGAACTTTCTTTTGTTTGTGTTTTATTTTTATCTTTTTTTAATTTTTATTTCTGGGTTTTTGTGGGTGGGTATGTGTGTGTATTCCATATTGCGCTTTTTTTTTTCAGGTTCTTCAGGAAGACAGCTATATTCAAAATCCACATCAAGTAGCATATCAGGCTTGTCAGAAAGGTCAACAGAGTGTGGCTAATGGAGGCTTTAAAAATGTTTCTGCTGATTCTTTAGGTTTTGCTGATAATGGTGCCCTTCCCAGAGCCATTATTTTAGGTATGTACTGTCTCTGTGAATTTTTTAAATTATTTTTAACTACTGTTTTTTGAGGTGCCTCTGTAGCCATGTGAGCAGGAGCAGGAGCAGCAGTGCATAGCACACGCTTCTTGATTAGACCAGGGTTCGAGCCTGTGACCACCAAATACAGAGGATGCGGAAAGGTCAGGAAATGACCACCGCATATCCCCGGAGCAATATGGCCTTAGTTGCTAATGCTCTTAAAAACCAAATAACAACAACAACACTGTTTTTTGAAGGTACCCAAAAATGACAAGTCTTCCCACTTCTTAAATTATTCTTTGTAGTTTCACATAAATATTATCTATTGGCTATATTTTAATGCAATGAAAGCTATTGGACTCTTCTGAAATAATAATTATTACTATCATTGATTTATTGTAATTTTCACAATATTAATATCATTAAAAACACTTTATAAATGGTTATTATATCATGGTTACAGCTGATTATTTTTTATCATGTTATTGCATCTGATAATAACAATTATTGTATGCTGACCCCAAGTGCCAAGCGAGTGATCTAGCGATTTACAAAGCAAACTTGAAAGTGTTTTTCTATAGAGAAGTTGTTAAAGAGATTTCTAAAGTCTTTACTTTCAAAGTTATTTATTTTCTGGCTCTTTTTAAATAAAGAAGGAAGCCTCCTACAAGAAAGGAAAGACACCTTTCTTTTGTATACATAACTAACTTTTCTAACACACTAACCACTAACTTCTTGTCACTCGAGGTACCGCTCCTGCCTCCACATGGCAGGGCCGGTAACCTGAGGGATAAATCAACCCTCGGGGCTAAAAGGAGCAGAAATGGAAACCAATGAATTTCCACATTTAGAGCCCAAGAACACTCAATGCGAAAACCATGAAACGGACCATGACTTCTCTACCTCGAAGAGAATGAAAAAAGACGCTGGCAGACAGGAATCACCAGCCTTCCCGATTATCCATTCTCTGTCGGCACAACCTGTTAGCAAGCTCTCCCCTTTCATCATTCAACGGTGCCTGGAAAATGCAGCAGCATTACCAAAAATGGTGAAATGGCTCCAATCCAGGGACTTGCTAATAGAGACTTCTCTTCCAAGAGACTCTGAACAATTGTTAAGACACTTCTTTAAGCGGAATTCCAATTCAAGTCACTCCACATAACACCTTGAATTAATGGAGTGATCACTGAATGGGATGTATTAAATGTTTCTGCAGAAGAAATAGTCCAGGAACTAAAGGAACAAAGTGTAACTCAGGCAAAAAGAATCATGATACGAAAAGATGGCACTGTAGTCCCAACACGTAACATAATTCTAACCTTCAATACACCAAATCTACCAGCTTCAGTCAAAGCAGATTACTTAAATTGCCATGTTCGACCCTTTATTCCAAATCCCTTAAGATGCTACAAATGCCAGAAATTTGGTCACTCCCAGACAGCATGCCGTGGAGTTTCAATGTGTCCAAACTCTGGCTGTACAAATCATACTCGATCAGAATGTAAGGCACAATGTGATCACTCAAGATCTTCTCAAATTATGTGCAGATGGTTGATATGAAAGATACCAATGATTCAGCTCGCCCCAACTTTCCCAGAAAAGAAAAATCTAAACTTGATCATTATAAACAATCTACTCATAAAAAGCAGACAGATTCATCTCCTCCTTACAAAACAAAATAATGGAACGCATTATTCAATGGAATTGTAGAGGCCTTCGCAGCAACATCGAAGACATCCATGAATTAATTCACCACTACAAACCTCTTGCAATGTGCTTGCAGGAAACGAATTTGACACCTCAGGTCTCAATTACAATCAAAAATTATACTATATTCAGATAAGACAGAGCTGACACTAACAGTCATGGAGGAGTAGCAGTACTTGTGGATTCAAGCATCCACTCCAGACGCATCCCATTACAAACCGCCTTAGAAGCCGTTGCCACACGCATTGGAAATGGTACTACTCTGACACCGGTTTCAATCTACCTTCCGCCAAATCATCAATATGCTATTCAGGAGATCGAAGATCTTGTTTTGCAGTTACCATCTCCATTTTGTTTACTAGAAGAAGACTTTGATGTTCACCATCCACTATGGGATTCGCCTACCTCAGATAGACAAGGAAAACTCGTTGAAATGTTGATTGACAGGCAAAATTTAACATTACTAAATACTGGCTCTCCTACGTACATCCATCTCCCTACAGGTTCAACATCAGCAGTAGACCTTTCCATTTGTTCCCCAGTTCTCTTTCAAAGTATAGATTGGGTAACTCTGAGTGATCCCCCATAGCAGCGACCATTATCCGTTAATCTGCAAACTTCAAACATCCTATTCCTTCCCAACAGAAAATCCAATTAAATGGAAATTTTCAAGGGCTGACTGGACAAAATATAGAATGCACATATCATTTGACAACTATATCATTCAGTCCTGTTGCATTAACAGTGTTACTGAGTACATCCAGTGGTGAGCTATAGTGGGCTCGCGAGAGCCCATTATTATTATTATTTTTTAAATTTGTGAGCCCATTGTTGAGATGATCATTTATTTTACAAATGAAATCCTGGATGCAATTATTGAGTATCCAGAGCCGATACTATGGTGGGATGAGTGGGGCCCATTCCCAGCATTTTAATGTCGCAATCGATCGTTTGTGTATTTTAAAATTGCTTGATTTTTGATTTAATTACAGTCGGATCTCTGTTTAACCAACTTCTTTATACCGAATTTTTTTAAAAATTCCCCTTGGTAATTACATTTAAAATACAGTAGTTTCCGTAGAACGAAAATAATTTCCATGTAACGAACAGATTAGGAGAGACAACTTTGTATGTATTGTTCTCACCTCTGGCCTTTAGGTAATTAGAAAGTGCAAATTAAGGGTGAAAGGATTACCGTTCCACAACGTTAGTGGTGTTTGTAAAACTTATGCAAATATGGCCTTAGTTGCTAATGCTCCTAAAAAACAAAAAACAAACAACAAAACTTATGCAGCCACGCGCAACCCCAGGGGCTCACATCTGGTGAGTATGGACTTAGCAAACCCAGGGTCCTGAGCTGGATATCATCATTCTTCTCTTTCTTGTTGATTCCTTTCTACTTCTCTCTCTCTCTCTCTCTCTCTCTCTCTCTCTCTCTGTCAGGGTAACTCGGGTTTTTTTTTTTTTTTTTTTGGCTGGTGCAGCATAAGCCTCAGGCTTCCTTGTACCATATGGCTAATAATGATAATGATAATAATAATATTCCGAGAGATCGCACTCGTCAATCTGCTTTCCATAGCCAGTCAGAGCATTAAGAAGATTCCAGACATGGATAATAGCCTCTGGTCAACCTGTGTTGTGGTTCCCCTTTACTCCAACAAATGGGCGTATGTTTTTCAGAGAAGTGATTGATCCACGCGTTTCGGTAAATTTCTCCGTCTATGTTTACATGGTCACAGTAGCTGAATATCTGAGTGATTCCGATATTTTGCACAGTATTCAAAGAACTAATGACAGTAGCAACATAAGGGCGTGGGATTGAGGCAACTAAGATATTATATAAACTTTACAAAAATGAAATGTTGGCAGATTTTGAAATTTCATCGAAGCTTTCACTATGTAGAAAATGTTCTAAAATATAATGGCATAGGGGCAATAATTAAAAAAAAAAAATTATCCATTATATCACCAGTCTCCAAAATCCAGCGCGAATTAAAGATGATTGCTAAAGAACTTGATGTGGAAACTACAAGGATCGGTCGTGTGTTCGAGCTACGAAGAACAGCTTGTAGATGGTAATTGTGGGTTAAGGGAATTATCCCGCTTTGTGCAAACATTTTGAATCAGAAGTTAAATATTCTGGATTGTTAAATCGACTTTTAAATCTGGAATTTCAAGAAAGCACTAATGAACGACATCCTGCAGGTGCTCTATTACATTTCAGAAGCTTTACAGAATTGCTATGGTAAAAGCAGATAAATTAATTATTCGAACTATCAATGCTATTGCTAATTTGAAAAATTCTGAAGGAAATTATAAAGCTAAAATTGAGAGCATGTTGAAGTGTAAAGAATTTGAAGGAATCAAAATCGAAAGTAAGAACAGTAAAATTACCTTGTGACAAGTTATTAAATGCATCGTTTTATCCTTAAAGGATAAGTTATTAATGCAACAGGGTAATTTTAAATTAAATAAAGAAAATGATACCATTCAACGAAATTTTAAACAATTTACTGGAAATTGTGGAATTTGAAAGAACTTTCAAAACCGAATAAGAAATTTGTTTTCTGATAAAATATGAAATAAAAATTAATGATTTTAGAGATTTTGTTGAAGACAGTTTATCTTTAAAATCAAGTGAAATTCCCTTTACAATTAAGAAAGCCAGAAATATCTTTGAAACCATTGTGATTAGCAGTGCTGAAGCTGAGCGAGCTTTCAGGGTAATGAATAATATTGTGTGACTTAATGAATGAATAATGTTGACAATTAAACACGTTGCAGATTATGATGATCATACATCTAAATGGAAAACCATTGGTTCAATTTGATCCGGATCATTATGTCAAATCATTTCTCAATAATAATAGCTCAGCTATTGAGCAAACAAGAAGATCGAAAACAAATATTAATAAAGCAGTAAATTGCATATGGCAATTTTTAGAATAAAATTTTCTTGAATATTTGTGCAATATTTTTTTCATGTAATCTGTGATTTTTGTGTACCTTTTCTAGAACAGTTTGTTTTTTATGTAATATTTGTTTTTATATTCTAGAATGTTTTGTGATAATTCGTTATTTGTAATATGGGAAATATTTTTGTTATTTTTTATTCTCAATATTAAAATTTTTTCATGAAAAAAAATGTATCCATTATATTTTCCTAGTTGTAAAAAAAAAAAAAAAAAAAGAATAAAAAAGTTGCGCGTCTGCTGAGCACGCCCGGTAGATGATTTTATGTGAAACATCCTTTGCGGATGTGACGTCATACTATTCAAAAATTTAGAACTCGAGATCTCGTACTGGCCATGAAAAATGCGTCACGCTCTCTAATCTAATCATACTACTAGTGAATGTTCCACACAGACTAGTGATCTCGGCATGGGAAGTGCCTCTGGCAGATGCCGTGGGTGACATCACTTCCGTGACCCATCAGATTTACTCCGTAGCCCGGAGTAAATCTGAGCAAACCCGGAGTAAACTGGAGTAAAAATCAGCAAAAGTGCGAGCCCATTGTTAAAATATTCAGAGCTCACCACTGAATACATCCCAAATCAAATTCTAACATCTGCATCCACTGCCATTCCTCAATATCAAGTAAGAAATAGACGAAAAATAAATTACTGGTGGAGTGAAGACTGCAACCATGTGAAAAACAAAGCGTGGAACCTTTTCTGCAAATATCCAATCACCTCCAATATTATTAATTATAAACGTCTTAGAGCAAAAGCTCGTTATGTTAGACGTAAAGCAAAAAAAAAGTTGGATTAAATTCACCTCATCAGTAGATAAAAATACCGATATCAGATTAATCTGGAGAAAAATAAAATGTTTAAACAGTAAATTTCCTCCTTTATCCACCTCACTACAGAACTGGAATGGGCAGGAGCTCTCTACTCCTACAGAAATATCAAATGTACTTGGAATCGTATTTTCTCAGTTGTCCTCTTCTATTGCTTATGATCAAACATTTCAAAAACTTAAAACAATTACAGAGAAATCCAGACTGAATTTTACTAGCAAATCTGCTTTATCTTATAATCAACCATTTACCATGCTTGAGCTGCAGGAATCTCTTACCAACTCAAGAAACAGTGCTGCTGACCCCGATGGGGGATATATTATGTAATGCTCCGAAATTTGGATCAAAGTTCACTCCCTTCACTGTTCATATTTTTTTTTTGGATATTTTCCAAACATAACTTCCCAAGTTCCTTGTGTCATTCTGTTCCGCAAAATTACAGTCCGATATCCCTAACCAGCTGTCTCAGCAAAACCCTTGAGAAAATGATACATCACTGTCTCACTTGGTTCCTCAAGTCCCAAAATTTGATTAACAACAACTAATTTGAATTCCGGAAAAACCGATCTTCATTGGATATTGGGGTCAAAGCCAAGACAAACATCAGAAATGCTTTGGTCTGTCTTGACGTTTGAAACTATGTGGTGTTTCGGCATCCTAAAAGATCTACATTCTCTTGGGCTGAGAGGTAATTTACCATATTTTATCCAAAATGTCCTTCAACAGAGATCCTTTCAAGTTCGTTACTGGGGAACCCTCTCTAAGAACTTTATCGAAGAAGAAGGAATTCCACAAGGGTCTGTTCTCAGTGCCACTTTGTTTGCAATGAGAATGAACCATATAATTGAACTCATTCCGAAAACTGTGGATTTGTCCCTCTTTGCAGACGATCTCACAATCTCCTGTTATTCTCAAAATATGCATTACATTGAATGCCAACTACAAATATCAATTATTCGCATCCTGGCATGGATGACACAAAATGGTTATAGACTATCCAGTTAGAAATCTACTGCCATTCACTTCTGTACCAGACGCAATATGCATCCTGAACCGGGCTCCACTTGAATAACCATCCTCTTCCCATAGCTAATAGTATTTGTCTACTAGGATTATTTTTTTACAGTAAGTTAAACTTCCAAAAGCACATTGAACATTTCCGGACTACACGTAAAAAAAAAACTGAACATACTCAGAACATACATGGGGAGCAGATCATTACAGCCTGCTTCATTTATACAGATCCATAATCAGATCATGCCTGGACTATGGTGCACCTGTCTTCGATTCTGCTAGGGAGAGTGCTTTATCTCACCTCAACCCTATTCAACACTCAGCTCTTAGAACAGCACAGGTGCGTTCAGAACATCTCCAGTGCAAAGTTTGTATTGTTGAAGCCCACGAACCTTCCCTAAATATCAGGAGAAAGATGTTGCTGTTGAACTATGCAACCAAGATCCAAAGCCAGGTGACCCATCCTAATTGGTCAATACTTTATGATCTGCAGTTTATGACCTTTTATAGAAACAAACCACGCAGTTCGGCCTGCTGGTATTAGGCTAAAGCAAATAGCAGAAGATTGGGATATACACCTCAATAAAATCTTGGAAGATCCTATAGATCCCGACCCTCCATGGTCTGTCATCAATCTTGTGACAATTATTTCCATCAGTGGGAAAAACACTCTCTATCAGACATTAACATCCAACAGCTACACATTGTGCATTCTCAACATTATCCAAACTTTGCTAAAATATATACAGATGGATCGAAGTCTGAAAGTGGATCGGGTGCAGCTGTGGTACTCCCTGATACTACAATTTCTCTATCTCTTCCAACAGAGTGTAGTAGTTACACGACTGAATTATATGCCATAAAACTTGCTTTAGAAAATATTTTTCATATGTCAATTCAAAAGAGCATAATATGCACAGACTCGCAAAGTTTCTTACTAGCAATGCAAAACTATTCCCCACCTACTCACCTGTTATTAAAGCTCATCAGATCACAGTTGATACGTCTTGGAGAGCATTAGCAAAAGGTTATCTTCTGCTGGATCCCAGGCCATACTGGAATACCGGGAAATGAAATTGCGGATGATTCTGCCAAACATCCATCCAGCTCAGCCCCAACGATTTCACTAGTACTGTTCATAGATTATAAAATTAATATACAAAGTATATGTAAAGGTCGATGGATTCTTCAGTGGCAAGTGCAAATTCATAATAAACTACTTCAAATTAAACCTGTACCAAAATGATGGGCTTCCAACCTCATTACAAACAGACAAGAAGAAATAATTCTAGCCAGAGCCAGAATCGGCCATACTCATTTAACTCATCTGTTCCTTTTATCAGGAAATGGCCCTTCTCAGTGTAATCACTGTCATACACCACTCACAGTCAAACACATACTTCTGGAATGTGCTCTGTATAATAATTCTCAACTAGTGTCATTCAATTCTCTGGCAAGTTTAAAGGAACCTTTGTTGCTTAGCCATATAATAGGCAAAAAATCAAATCTTACAAAATTCTTCTCCTTTCTAAAACAAATGGGATTGTATAGCCGTTTTTAACTGCTTCTAAATCAACAGAACACAGGCAGTATGAACCACTTTCATGAGTGCAATATGGCCTAAGTAGACATTGCACTTAAACACCATCAACAACAACAATTATTGTATGCTGAACAAAGTACTGAGAATTGAAAAGAAATGGCACAAGGATAGAACTAGGAAAAAACAGACTGGCAGTGCCATGATTTTTGATGTAAGTCAGAAACATAAGTATCTACAAATCTTAAATATGGTAAGTTGGGAATTGCCTATATTCATTTATTTGCAGTTTATTAATTTTTCATTCTTTTTATTTTCCTGACCCATTCATACGTGAATCCTTCTCAATATTTTTGTGTTAAACCAACTAACCCAAAGTTACTGTTTGGAAACATGCAGGGTTTCTCTTCTGCTGGATAAAAATCTGGTTTCTCATCTCACAAACTAGATAAACAGATTCACATTGTGAATTTTACAGACACAGCTGTATTTCCCACATTCTTTTTGCTAACCTGAAACAACTTAACACACTGCATAGTTTATCCAAGCGTTCATAATTACTAACAGTAAATAAACTTAAACTTTATCTCCAACACTACACAATTAAATGATTGTCAACATGTTTTCAAGTTGACAATCATTTAATTGTGTTCAGTTGGAGGTCACCTGTCAAAGGAGTAGGCATTCAAAGATGCATTCACTATGAACCAGTAGAACACTTAACGCATTTCCAGACATTGAAGGATTGCAGAGCTGGTCTGCATACTGAAAGGGTGTTCTTAATTATAATTAATGTACCTGTGTTAGTAACTAGAGATATGTATTAGTACCTGTATTAATAATGACCTGTAATGGAACTGCTAAATCCATTTACCCTTAGCACCATTAATAGATGAATGCAGACACAAATATGCATATTTCTGCCAGTTTCACCGAGGTGTAAATTTGGCGTATGAGGTGTAAATTTGGCTCATTGCCAGAAAGTCTGGAATAATCAGACTTGCAGTTCTTTTCTCGTTATTTTTTACTTGCAATAAATTTACAATTTTTTAAGAAGAAAAAGAAGTAAATTGTGCAGCCATAAAATCACTACTTCATATATTTTTGTTCTATATTTTCCAGGAATTCCCCATTTTCATGATTTAGAAGAAGTGGTATCTAATTCTATCAGAATTTGTCTTGCAACCCATAGTGATGAAAGATGTAAAGCAGCTTGTGTAGCAACATCTGTGATAATTGCTCTTTTGTTACAGGTGAGATTGCGTTCACTGATTCCAAACAATGTAACATTACTATTAATTGTAATAATTTTAATTGTAGAGCTAATGAAATGTGTTCTAATTATTCTGTTCTAATGAACTGTGCACATCCAGATAACTTTCACTTTTATTATAATTTTGTCTTAATTATACTATAGCTTGGTTAAACAGTTACTTAATTTATGTGATTTCCATTGCTTTTTGTACTGTCAGTTCTGCTCATGAAGAATTCAAAAGCTCTTAGAATTTCAATATGTGAACTTCTAAGATAACCTTTTTAGATAGCATACTTGTAAATTGTTATTCTGATTTCTTGTACTACATTTATTGCCTATTAATGTATTTTAAATTATGATAGTGGCAATTTCTTAATTTTTATGTCATTCCAAGTTTTTCGTGATTAATTATTTTTTTATTTCTTAATATTTAAAAATTAAATCTCTTTGAAAGTGGTGCTATCATTTTTATTTGGTTGACAAAATTCATGAATGTTTTTATAGAGAAAATTAAAAAATATATTCACATCATAGTACCAACCTGTTCTCTCATTTAGAAGTCTGAAATTGATGAAATTGATATTTGTATCACAAGTCTCTTATGAGGTGTATGCAGCACATATACATAACTTTGACAATGTCTGCTTCTTCTACAGCAACCTTTATGAAGGTGGGTCTGGTAGAAACCCTGAACATATCCCCAAATGAAAAGCATTGAGCTATAAATGTGTGCTGTGCTTCAAGAGGCCATCCAGACAGGAGCCAGTGTGACAGAGTTTGAGTTGTGACACTTGCTCCACAGAAAAAGTTATGCCTTTGTGCCACAGTGAAATGCCAGATAACAGTGATTTTCATTGTTCATATTAGATAACTGCTTTGCCTATCAGAGTAAAATTCTCAATCAGTATGTTGCAAATAGCTGAGAGAAGTGTCACTCACTAAAATTTGTAATAAGTTTGGGTAATGCTTTAAGTATCCACCCTCCCTCCTTTTGTTTTTAAGTTCAGTGGGTTGTAGTATGTGGTGTGGCATGTGTGAAAATAGTCTGTTGTGTGTGTTGCAAAATAAAAAATAAAAAGATTGATCATCACTGTATTAAAGGGCTTGAAGCAGCAAAATCAATATTTAGACTTTAGAGAGAGTTCGGGCATTTCTTTTCTTTCATTGTTCTTTCTACCATGATAGTATAAATAATCTTGTTCAAGGATATGATTTAAAACAGTTCCCTTTTCTTGAAATTTGCTTATCATCATCTTAATTGTTGCAGTTTTGGGGTGATGTCATTATGCAGAAACTTCCTTTGAAATGCCCATTTCACACTGACTCTAGATTTACTTTTTAAGAAGGTCTGTACATCAAATGCTCTGTTCTTGTATGAACTATAAGCCATTTCCTAAACTTATCTGCAACAGACAGAAAAGTTATGAGCTGCTCAATAAATTTATGTATAACTAAAATATAAACTTTTATGCAGATTTTTTTAAATGTGATACATTTTGATTTTAGTAACACTGCATTACTATTTCTATACATACTAAATAAGTAAAAAAAAAAATGAAATAATCAAACCAAAAAATTATAAACCTAATTATGAGATGCATAAATACAGTATTTAGTTTTATAATTTTTTACTGTGGTGATTATTTTACCTTTTTTGACTTTATGCATAGGTTCTTGTTTTTACATATTGCGGTACAGGGTGTCCATAAAAGCCCTTTCCTATTTTAAAATTTAATTATGTCACAACCAAAAGACAGAGCAATGCAGTCTTATACAAATTATTATGAAACTGCAAAAATTTTTGTTCTTCGATACGCCATTCAATGCACCTCAACATGTGCACTCTTAGTGGCCCTTAGAACATCAAGGTGAAATTGCACTTCTTGCCATTTATGGGCCAGCATATCAACACTCACAGTTTTGATTGCCTCAGTTATCCTTGCATGAAAAGTTTCACTGTTAGTAATGAGTATTCTGTACACAAAATCCTTGAGGTACCCTCGTAGGAAGAAGTCTAAGGGTGTGTGATGTCAGGGAAGCATGGAGGTCAGGCAATTGGTCCAGCACAGCCCATCCACCTACCAGGAAATGCTTCATCCATAAAATGACAAGCATTCACACTCCAGTATGGAGGTGCACTGTCCTGTTGAAAAATGATGAATGGCTGCAACTCTTCCAGCTGAGGGATCACAAACTGCTGTAGCATGTTGAGATAAATGGCATCCTGTGATGCTCTTCTCACAAAAGAAAAATGGACCTATCACCCTATCGTGCATGAGCCCACACCAAAAATTTAACTTGGGATTATCATGAATGTCATGTGGATTTTCTGAACCCCATATCCAAATATTGTGGCAATTCACATGTCTAAATATGTAGAAAATAGCTTCATCACAGAAAAGCATCTTTTTTAGGTATTAATTGTCTTTATCAATTGAAGCCAGCCTGGAACAAGCAAATGCATAGCACTGAAAAAAAGGTCGCTTCATTGTAAAGCTTGACAATTTGCACTTTGTATGCATAAAGATGTAATTGCTTATACAAAACTTTATGGATTGATGATTTTGGTAATTGCATTTCTTGTGAAGCACAACAAATCAACTTTTGAGGATTGCACTGGAATGCTGCTTGGTCATTTTCAGTGGTTTCTTGAGATACATGGGTGTCTACTTCAAGGCAGGTCAATCACACATCCTGTTGCTCAAAAATTGTGAACCGACCTCGTGACACTTGGTTTAGAAGGAGAATCCTTTCTGTATTGACAGCAATAATTTTGTTGCATGATAATTACAGATTTTGACTCCGCAAATCGCATGACACATTCAGCCTTCTCTTGTGGCATCTCCATTTTTATGCATCATAGCCTGTAAAAAGAAAAAAAAAATCCTTTTCTGAGTTTTATAATAATTTGCATAAGACTGCATTACTCTATGTCTTTGGGTTATTAGGACTTGATGGATACCCTGTATTACTGTTATCATTTTGCTATAATACTAGCTAGTAAATTCTGGATATTAAATTGAGATTTAAAATCAGTTAATTTTCATATTTGCATTCAGATATGTACATCAGCCATGTAATGTTTTTTACAGTTTGTATTGATTGTTAGTAGTAGTAGTAGTAGTGGCACTTGATGCAAGAAAGCAAGTGTAGGAGCTTATGCAGCATCAGCCAAAAAAAAAAAAAAAAAAATCACACCATACCCTCCAAATGCCTGTCCAGTTCCTCCTTAAATTTATTTAACCTATCAACTTCCACAACGACAGATGGAAGTTTGTTCCAGCAATTAACCACCCGCTGGCTAAAGGCAAATTTCCGCACATCTATTCTACATCTATCCTTTCTTAATTTGAACTTATGCCCCCGTAGGTTCGTATTCTGAACAAGTGGGAGGATCCCATCAGAATTCAGCGTGCTCAACCCATTCAAGGCCTTATAGACCTCAATCAGATCACCGCGCAGGTGCCTAGTCTCCAGCCACTGCAATTTGCAGAACTTAAGCCTCTCTTGGTAAGAGGATCCCTTCATTCCCCTCACCAATCGTGTTGCTCTTCTCTGTACACGCTCAAGCAAATCTACATCCTTCCTAAAATGAGGCCTCCAGACCTGTACGCAGTACTCAAGGCGTGGCCTGACCATTGCCTTATACAGAGGGACAATCACCTCCTTTTCCCTGCTAGCAAAATTCCTATATATCATTGACAAAACCCCATGACCTGCCCTAGCAGCCTGTCTACATTGCTCAGAAAACTTCATATCTGACTGCACAATTACTCCCAGGTCTTTTTCATTTTCTACCATCTTCAGTGTAGTACCACACAGTTGGTACGTTTCTCTGGGGTTACTTCTACCCATATGCAGTACTTTGCATTTGTCAAGGTTAAACTTCAGTTGCCACTTCTTAGCCCATCTGCCCAAATTATCTAGATCCTGTTGCAGTAGCACACTGCCATTACTGTCATTAACAACCCTGCCAACCTTCGTGTCATCTGCAAACTTCAACATTAAGCCTGATATACCTTCATCAATATCATTGATAAATATACAAAACAACAGTGGACCCAACACCGAACCCTGTGGGACTCCACTAATAACATTAGTCCACGAAGAGCAGCACCCATTTATTACCACCCTCTGTCTTCTCCCACTTAACCATCCTTTTATTCATTGTAGCAACTTACCCTTAATACCATTCTGCTCCAATTTGTACAGTAGTCTTCCATGCGCAACAGTGTCAAAAGCTTTCCTGAAATCCAAGTATATGATATCAAAATTATTTTTTGCATCCAGTTCCTTTGTGACCACATCATAATAACCAATCAAATTTGTCAGACAAGACTTTCCCTTAACAAACCCATGCTGTGTCTGAATTATTGCTGCAGTCTTGTCTAGATGATCCTGCAATGCATCTTTAACCAGTGACTCCATTATTTTACCCGGAACAGAAGTTAAACTAACTGGGCTGTAATTACTCGTGTCACCCTTCGAACCTCCTTTGTGAATTGGGGATACATTTGCACATCTCCAGTCCGTGGGAACCTCCCCTGAATCCAAGGATGCTCTCATAATTATGGCTAAGGGTTTGCTTAGTTGCTTTGCCGCCTCCTTTAATATAACTGGATAGATCCCATCCACCCCAGGTGCCTTTCTTATGTTTAACTTCAACAATTTCTCCTCCACTTTGCTCTCAGTTATTACAAAATCATTAAGCACACTGCTACAATTTGATAACCTTCTTCCATTTTCAAACTGTAATAATTCCTCACGTGTGAATGTAGATGCAAAATACTCATTCAGTTTGTTTGCTATCTGAGCAGGATCATCAACAGTCGAACCATCGATGTCAAGTGGACCAATCATATTCATCCCCTTCCTTTTAGAGTTTATATAAGTAAAGAAATCCTTGCTGTTTTTCTTAGCATCTTTTGCCAAAGATTTCTCGTAATCCGCCTTTGCCTGCCGAACCTCCTTTGTGACCTGATTACAGACTAGCTTATATCTGCTACAGGCTTCTGCGTCGCCTGATAATTTATATGCATCCCATGCATTTTTCTTCTCTGACACGAGTCTCATTAGTTCATTTGATAACCATTTAGGCCTAAACCTTGAACAATATTTCTTCATCGGTATGAAAAGTCTAGTAGCTTCCACGATTAATTCCTTGAATGCTTCCCACTTAGAATTTACTGTTTGTAACATCGTCAGTTGATCCCACCGTACAGAATTTAAAAACTGTCTGAGACCACTGTACTCCCCTTTACGGAAGCAAAAACCCTTTCCTTTACCCCTGACGGTAGTTACCTCTTTGAGTAAATCCCACTTCAGCACACTGTGATCACTGCCACCTAGTGGTTCCTTTATCTGCAAATTCTTAATACACGAATGATCACTGCTGATAACCAGATCAAGAGTATTACTTTCTCTGGTTGCCTCTCGAACATGCTGCTGCAGAAAACAATCATCCAATAAATCCACAAAAGTCTGACTAGTGTGTGAGTGACCAATCCACAAGTTCCAATCAATATCTGGGAAGTTAAAATCCCCCATTATAAGACATTCTGATTTACTGACCCACTCTATTTCTCTGTACAATTGTTCATTGTACTCATTCGAGTCATTAGGCCTATAACACACTCCTACTCTTATTTTTGCTTTCGCAGTGCTTATGTCACACCAAACTGACTCAACAGTGCACTGTCCATCTATATCAACTGGATGCACTTCTTTTGATTTTATGTTTTTCTTAATTAACAGCATAACACCTCCTCCCTTTCTGTCCTGTCTATCCTTTCTGTACACATTGTACTCCCCAAATTCCAGTTCTGCATTCCTTATATCTTTGTGACACCACGTCTCTGCTATCCCAACAATATCCGCCTTTGATGTCTTGACCAACACTTCAAATTCATCAAATTTATTTACTATACTTCTAGCATTGGTATACATGCAAGCATATATGCTCCTATGCCTATTCCTTGTTACCCTAACACATCCCATATACCCAACTATTCCAGGATGACTGCCATCCGTCCCTGAAACCCCCAACACCCCTCGCTCCAGGTCGCTTCTTATTCTAATAGAAGTTGTGCAAGAATCACCTTCACCTCTGCCTGCGGTTACTGTTAAACTATTAGTCTTTGTATCCCCCCAAGCTAGCAGTTTTCCGACCCACCTAACACTGCCTCGATAGCATCAGCAAATATTCTTGCACCCTTTCTATTTAAGTGTATCCCATCCCTGTAGAAGCAGTCTCTCCTGTTAACAAGTACAGTCCAGGCTGAAAAAAATTCTACCCCTTGAGCCTTGCACAATCTTTCCAGGGCCGAATTGATCGACAAGGCTCTCATCATATACTCCCTCCTATCGTGTCTGGGCAGAATTGCAGACACTTTCAAATGCAACCCTAATTCTCGGCTTTTTTTCAACAGTGACCTGTACTTGTTGAGTAATTCTGCCGGTCTCCTACTCTTAATATCATTAGTGCCAACGTGTACAACTATATCACCCTTTGTGCCCTTGAAAGATGATATTCGCTCTACAACGTCATCAACCTTTGCCCCTGGCAGACATACCCTGGTCCTGTTCCACCTATCCTTTTTACATAGCATGTTCCCCGTTTCCCTGACAATAGAGTCACCAACAACTAATAGTTCCTGTGGGACCAGCGCATTCTGCCTTGGGGTTTGCCGCTGTGTTGCACGATGACCAAGTGCAAGCTCTGGCGTTGATGTGGGCAGCTGAGAGCTTGATGGGCCCCTCAATTTATTTCCTTCGAGGGCATTAGTGTCATTATTCTGTGAAAAAAAAATTGTATCTGCACTCCTGTAACCTTTTCCAGCCCTTTTCTTGATTTTAATATTTTCTTTATTTGTTTTTAATGGTTTGTATGGATTTCCAGAAACATTATGACAATTGCTTTATTTTAAAGTTTTATTTCTATCCACTTCCACCTTGTTATATACACATTTCTGTTCTGCCTCATTAAATAGTGCTGAACAGCTCCATTATTTTTTCTTTGGTTATTGTTATTAGTTTATCTAACACATAAAGCAATTGAAATAAGTGATGTTCACTGCATATTGTTATTTAACTTGATTAATTGAAAATATTTGCTGGACAAGGTGTGTTTTTTTTTTTTTTTTTTTTTTTTGTCTCTCATGATCTTAGACTGACTCTCTTAACTTTGTCAATGATACTTAAATTATTCCCTCTTTCATGACATAATTCTGAACTGAATTGTATGTCATGAAACTGTTTCTTGACTTTTATTGTTATTATGGTTTATTAAAAACCAGGGGAAATTATCTGCAGAGGATATTTTGAAAAAGGCACAAGAATTAAGCAGCAGTCAAATAAGTAATCTTCAGCACAGAAATGAACTCAATAAATTTTGTTCTTTTAAGAATTTTGAGAGGTTAGTATATTTTGCATTTTACTTAAAAATTGATTAAAGTTAATGAAAAAAAATTTTTTTTAATTCCCTGAAAAGAATGCAACTAAAGGAAAAATTCCATCCTAATTTAATTTATATGTTCAGAACAATTAAAAATGTATCATTTTTGAAACATAATCCTCTCTTGCAGTCACTAATTTAAACATCAGTTTACTAGAATCTTGTAAGCATTCATCTCACAGCATACATTTATTTTTAACTCAGGGTAATAAGTAAATAAAATATATACTTAAGAATGTGGTATACTTAACCTTTTCATGAGTATATATGTAGATCTATATTTGATATGTGGGCTCTGGTGAGTGCGTTTTATGTAAAATCTGTTTTTATAAGGTCATTTCAAGTACATTTCAGATAATGCAACTACTTTTGTATGAATTGTCATCAGATTTGTCCAGTACGGGTTACCACCTCTTATCTGTGTTTCCAACTAATAGTGGACACAGTTTTTAATATATGGCAGTGCAAAAATAGCTTTCAAAATAGGAGGAGGACATTGCACCTTTTAGCCATTGTTGTCTGATTTTGGCTTACAAAAGTCAAAATTGAAGAATTCAGATCCAGAAGTTGATTAAATTGACTTAAGTGCTATATAAATAAACATAAAGGGTATTTATTGCTTCAAAAAAAAATTATAGTTTATTTTACTCTATTTATGCTACAAAATCAAGTCAGAGCAAAAAAGAAATTGATATTTAAAAGCATTTATGTATGAAGTTTTTATTTTTACAAAACTTAAATTTCACAAAGAAACTTCCACAGGGCTCATCCCCTTGGAAACCTACATGAAGCTTATACATGTTTGGGAAACTTGCTCATGAAATGTTTAATGAACTGATTCTGTTTCTGAATAAAGCTGTTAGTTAGAAATACTTAATGTATAAAAATTGGAGATCTGTTATATGTACCTAGATTGAAACAGTTGTGAGGAAGGTAGCACACTCTTCAGCTATTTATTTATTCTTCTGGAATGTAAGGCAGTGGTGTATTTGGGCCAGAACACACCAGAACAATGTTCTGGTACTTTCTTCTAAATCTCATAATAGAAAATCATTAAATTTATATACCTAATATTATGAAACGATGGCATAGTAGCAATTTTACCCATTGCTACTAAAAATTGCTACTATTTTACCCATTGCTACTAAAAAGGCCTCCGTAGCCGAGTGGGTAGGAGCGGGAGTGCAGTAGCACACGCTCTTTGAGTAGACCGGGGTTCAAGCCCCTGACTGCTGAATACGGTTGATCTGTCAACCCGCACTGGACCAGCGTGGCAAGTTATGGTCCATCTCCCTCAGCATGAATTGTTGAGGAGGCTTCCATCCTGCAGTGGGTTGATAATGGCTGCACTTTACTTTACTTTTTACTAAAAATATATATTAATAATAATCTTTAAAATTAATAGATTTCTTTAAAAATTTATTTAAAAACAAAAATATAAATTTCGCAATGAAACTTAAACATTTCTTATTGAAGTACAATGTGTTAGATAAAGAGATTCAATGAATGAGATATACTGTGATCTGTGCGAATGCTGCATTTTTATTCGCCATGAGCTGAACGCTAGAACTGATTGTTCTATGAACAGTGAGTCTGAAATCTGATTCAGTTACTGTACAGTTCTTGTGACATTATAGTCTTCTGGAGAAGGAGCATTCTGCTACTATTTTTTTTTAGCAATACACCTCTGATATAAGACAATCCATAACAGGATGACCCAAATCATTAGCATTAATAGAGGCATATAATGCAAGAAAGCAAGTTTATACAGTATCAGCCAAAAAAAAACCCACTTCCCATTTCACCCATCCATTCGCTCCAAAGGTTTGTCTATTTCTTTCTTGATTTTATTTAAGCTATCAACTTCCACAACAACAGATGGAAATTTGTTCCAGCAATCAACTACCCGCTGGCTAAGGCAAATTTGCCTTAGATTTCCGCACAGAAATTTGAGTTTATGCCCTCTGAGGTTCGTAATCTGAACAAGAGGAAGAATCCAACCAGCATTGAGGCTGCACAAACCATTCAAGGCCTTATACACCTCAATCAGATCACCTCGCAGGTGCCTAGTCTCCAGACACTGCAGTTTGCAGAACTTAAGCCTTTCTTGGTGAGAGCAACCCTTTGTTCCCCATGCCGATCTCATTGCCCTTCTCTGAACTTTTTCCAGCAGCTCCACATCCTTCCAAAAATGAAGCCTCGAGACCTGTATGCAGTACTCAATGTGGCCTGCCAATTGTCTTATATAAAGGGATAATCACTTCCTTATCCCTGCTAGCAAAATTCCTGTATATCATTGACAAGACACTATGACCTGCTCTGGCAGCCTATCTCCACTGCTCATAAAACTTCATATCTGACTGCATAATTACCCCCAGGTCTTTTTCATTCTCCAGGCAGTTGATATATTTCTCTTGGGTTACTGCTACCCATATGCTGTACTTTGCATTTGTCAATGTTAAATTTCAGTTGCCACTTCTCAGCCCATCGGCCAAAATTTTCTAGATCCTGTTGCAGTAGCATATGGCCATTGTCATTAACAACCCTGTCAACCTTTGTATCATCTGCACACTTAGACATTAAGTCTGATATACCTTCATCAGTGCCTCTGTAGCTAGTTGGGAAGGAGCAGCAGTGGTCCTTCTTGATTAGACCGGGGTTCGAGCCCGTCACGATCAGATATGGAGGATGTGGAAAGGTCAGGGAATGACCACCGCATATCACGGAGCAGTATGGCCTTAGTTGCTAATGCTCCGAAAAAACCAAATAACAACAACCTTCATCAATATCATTGATAAATACACAAAACAACAAGAGGTGCTATATTCTTCATACTGATTTCATATATTCTTCATACTGATTTCAAAATGCTCTTCAAAGACAATTTTTGGTCAAGAAAATTATACAAAGTGTCCTCCCTAATCTTTTCTCTGCCAGATCTGCATCTTGAAAATTAAGTGCTCAGTGAAATGATAATAAGGGGTGCGATGGCCCAGTGGTTACAACACTGGAATTACCAGCCTGATGGATCCAGGTTCGAGTCCCACTTTGGCAGAAGTGAACATGGCTCCATCACGCTGGAGACTGGTATAATAATAATAATAATAATAATAGTAATAAATTATAATAATAATAAAGTAAAAAAATGAGACATTAATAATAAAAAATAAACATTGCAAAAGTTGCTCGGCAGACCTACCATCCCCAAGGTCGGTGTGACAGCTAATTCAGGTTGTAGCACTACCACTGGATGTAAGTTTGAAGCTGAACAGGTCCACTTCCATAGATGGATGATGTCGAAGAGAAATAATAATCATACTGCATTGAGTGTCAGCCTAGGTTCCGGGCTTACATCAATGGAATCCGGCGTGTTTGCCGTGCGCTGCGACCCGTGGAAATTCGGAAAGGGGGATCCTGGTGGTTGAGGGGCCCAGCTTCAATACACCACTTTGGCCCCTGCTTCGACAAGACGGGTGGTCCTGGAAGGCCCGGCTAGGATCAATCGGCTAGTAGGTTCGCCTGCGAGTGTCAACCGTGTCAAAGCCATGCCCCTACCCTCATGGTCCGAGGGACAGGATTCAGGCTGGCGGCGGTGCGGGTATGGCGGCGGTCTGGGTAGCCCTGGCGTCCCACTCCCGAGCGCATTTATTGCATGCCGGGTAGTGGGCGTCCCTTTGGGCTCCGTGGTGGGTGGGGAGCCCGGGCACTGAACCACTTAAAAAAACTCATGAATCCTGATAAACTTACTTCTTCAGGGGCCCCAACCCGGTCCTTATCTGAAAACATAGACAATGATCCAGATAGCATTATTGCTAAAAAAAGGCAGCGAACTGAAGTACCATCAGGGCCTGTTCCAAGGTTCCTAATCATACATTCCACCGGAGAAAAACCAATTGGTAAAATGTCGCCCTTTTTTATCCAAAAAGGGTTGGATGGGTTAGCAGGTTCACCCAAGTCAGTTAAGAGGCTCCGTTCTGGAGACCTCTTAATCGAAACTAAAAATGACAGGCAATCAGAACACCTACTCTGAACAACATCAATCGGAGGAATCCCTGTAACAGTGACACCACACAGAACACTCAGTTCATCTAGAGGTGTCATTTCGGAGTGGGACCTTCTCGACGTATACAAGGAGGAAATCTGCTCCGAATTAAAACCACAGGGAGTCATTGCTGTCAAGAGAATCACTGCGCGAAGGGATGGAAAAATTGTTAAAACCAGGAGCGTTATCCTGACTTTTAACACTCCTAAACCTCCTGATGAGATTAAAGCTGGATACATCAACTGTTCAGTGCGTCCATACATTCCGAACCCTTTACGGTGTTTTAAATGCCAGAAGTATGGACATTCTCAAATGGCCTGCCGTGGAGTCCTTGCATGCGCTCGATGCGGTGCAAAGGACCACGAAACAACAGCATGTTCAGCCGCAAAACCCACCTGTATTAACTGTGAAGGCGAACACCCGGCCTACTCAAGAGCATGCCAGAGGTGGAAAGAAGAAAAAGAAATTCAACGGCTGAAGGCAGAGCTAAATATATCATACCAGGAGGCAAGGAAATCGGTCAAACCCCTGAATATCAACAAACCTACCTACGCCCAGAAGGTAGCAGGGAGATGTTCCGTCGAAACTCAGACGGACATGACCATTCCTCCAAAGGAGTCTTTCACTCCCATCGCGCGGTATCTCTTAAGCTCTCAAAAACCTGCACAAAAGGACCAATCAGCTGCCACTCCTATATCGGTACCTCCTAATGCTCCACAAGTTCCAAAGGTAATTATGAAAGAAAAGAATAAGAAAGGGGAAGTCCCCCCTAGTACCCAAGAAAAGATGGATGTAGAGCAGAAGGAGGTAACCGAAGAGTCAGTCTTGGAACTCTTTGCGGAGGAGGAAATGGACACGGGACAGCGTCCATTCTTCCCCAAAAAAGATAAATCCAAGACTGATAAAAGTAAGCCCTCAGCACCTCGGAAGCCGCCTGATGGACCCACCAAGCCAAAATAATGGGTAAATTCCTACAATGGAATTGTCGTGGATTCCGGCGAAATATTGATGACATCAAGGCCCTCCTGCACAAGCACGAGCCAGTTTGCTTTTGCTTGCAGGAGACATATCTAAAGGCAAATGATGATCCCACGATGCATAACACCACAATTTATCGTAAGGACAGAATTGCGGATGGCTCTGTACATGGGGGAGTGGCTATCCTTGTGGGTAACCAGACCCCAGTGCAGCCCTTACTAATTACAACTAGCATAGAGGCTGTTGCAATTCGCCTTACGGTGGGATTTTTATTAACTGTGTGCTCTATCTATTTGCCACCTGGGACCGACATCTCCCAGGCAGACCTTGATGATCTTCTAACGCAGTTGCCTCCCCCTTTCTTACTTCTCGGGGATATGAATGGACATAACACCCTGTGGGGTAGTGCCAACATCAACGGAAGGGGACGAGTCATAGAGCGTATGCTCAATGACAATGACCTTTCCCTTCTAAATACTGGAACAAACACCTTCTTCCACATGCCTACCCGTACCTTTTCTGCCATTGATCTCTCTATCTGCTCCCCTTCTCTACTCCCTTCACTCACTTGGGAAGTGGAGGAGAATCCATACGGAAGCGATCACTTCCCTGTGATAACCTTGTTATACAGTGGGAGACCATGTCTTCCTTTTAGGTTACCACGGTGGAAGATTGATCAGGCTGACTGGACTGCCTTCCAACAACAGGCAAATTTCGATCTTAGCACAGTCAGTCAAGAGCCGATCAATGACGCAGTAAGGTACATCACAGAAATCATCGTCCACGCAGCTGCTAACGCTGTCCCAAAAACATCAGCCCGGTTTCCACCATTTCCCAAACCTTGGTGGAATTCACATTGCACAACAGCAAAAAAGGCTCAAAACAAAGCGTGGGGGATATTTCGCCGATATCCTACCATGAACAACCTTATAGCCTTCAAACGTGCACGAGCCAAAGCACGCTACATTCGTCGTCAGAGTCAAAAGGAATCATGTATCCGTTTTACATCATCTATTAACCAGTCTACCAACTCTAAGGTAGTCTGGGATAAAATCCGGAAAATGAAGGGGAAATATACATCCCACCCTTCTTCAATCCTAGATTATAATGGATGCGCTATTGCAGATCCAACTGCAATAGCCAATGCTCTTGGGGAAACATTCTCTAACATCTCTTCAACATCTTCGTATTCCCCAGAGTTCCTGGTCCTGAAATACAAAACCGAAAAACAGGCACTTAACTTTAAATGTAAGAGCATCAATCCCTACAACGGGGATTTCACTATTCTGGAACTAAAAAGAGCCCTCGCTCTTTCCAAAGCAAGTGCCGTTGGACCAGATGGCATCCATTATGAAATGATTAGACATCTTTCACCAAAATCTATGGATTGTCTGCTCCTTCTGTATAACAGAATCTTTACTGAAGGGCAGTTTCCGGACTCCTGCCGAAAGGCAATCATTCTTGCCTTTCCCAAGCCAGGAAAGGATCCAAAAGTCACCACCAACTATCGTCCTATTGCTCTGACTAGCTGTCTGTGCAAAATCCTGGAGAGAATGGTCAATTCTCGTTTAATATGGTATTTAGAATCAAATGACCTTCTCTCCAGCATCCAGTGCGGCTTCCGAAGGAACCGGTCCACTTTGGACCATCTTATTAGAATGGAAGCATCCATCCGGGATGCTTTCCTAAAACGGGAACACTTGGTGTCGGTGTTCTTTGACATGGAAAAAGCGTATGACACAACTTGGAGATTTGGCATTTTAAAAGACTTACATAGCCTAGGCCTTAGAGGGCATCTCCCTTTGTTTATTAAAAACTTTTTAGCCAATCGATCGTTCCAAGTTCGTGTGGGATCCTCACTCTCTCGCTCCTTTAGCCAAGAGGAGGGAGTACCACAAGGATCAGTATTAAGTGTCACGCTTTTTGCCATCAAAATAAATTCCATCACAGAACAACTTCCTCCAACTGTAAACAGTGCCCTCTATGTTGATGACTTTAGCATTTTTTGCCAGTCGTGCAACATGAGGGTTATTGAAAGACAACTGCAGAAAGCCATTGATAGTCTGAATTCCTGGGCACTTGCTAATGGCTTCAGGTTCTCGCCGGAGAAGACCGTTTGCGTACACTTTTGTCGCAAGCGTAATCTTCATCCTGAACCTGAATTAAGGCTCGGACAAAATGCCATTCCAGTAGCAGCGAACATAAAATTCTTGGGACTCATATTCGATAATAAATTGAACTTTTTGGATCATATCCGTCAACTCCGCACAAAGTGCACGCGTGGGCTTAATATTCTCCGCTCGCTCTCCTCTACATCTTGGGGAGCAGACAGATGCACCCTACTACGGCTGTATCGTGCACTTGTGCGATCCAAATTAGATTATGGGTCCCAAGTATATACTTCAGCCAGAGACAGTGCCCTTCGATGGCTGGACCCTGTCCATCATCAGGCTCTACGTATCGCTACCGGAGCATTTCGAACATCTCCTGTCCAGAGCTTATACGTCGAAGCAAACGAACCACCGTTATCGCTTCGTCGTAAGCAGTTGTCTCTAAAGTACGCCTTAAAACTGAAATCCCTGCCAGACCATCCTATGTGGCCATTCGTTTTTGAGCCACGATGGGAAAATTTGTACAACACCCGTAAGACTGCCAATCGTCCTTTTGGTATTCGTCTCCAAGAGCTACTCAAAGAACTTAATATGAAGGTAGACAAGGTTGCCCAAACACCAAAGCAACACTTTCCACCCTGGCATGCTCGTGTCCCGGCATGTGACTTGTCCCTTAGAAATTGGGGAAAGTCGGACACTCCATCTTCGGTCTACCTGCAGCTTTATTCAGCACACCGAGCTGCATATTCCGACTTCGCGCCAGTCTACACAGACGGTTCGAAGTCGGAATTATATGTGGGATCTGCTGCTGTCTTTACAGACAGCACTACATCGGAGCAGATTCCCTCTGAATGCAGCATATTTACTGCAGAGCTGCACGCAATTGAGTTAGCCTTGGATCACATTAGTAAATGCCAATACCAACGGTTCATTTTATATTCTGATTCTCTCAGCGTGTTACAGGCTTTAATATCTGTGAGATATAATCCTCATCCAGTTCTGTCTAGCATTCAGCAGAAGATTCACGTCCTCCACGAACGCGAATATGACATCCGCTTCTGCTGGATTCCGAGCCACATTGGGATTAGGGGAAATGATTTGGCTGACGCCGCAGCCAAATCAGCAATTCCCAATAATAACCGCTGCCTGTTAGTCCCCTATACAGACTACAGGCAAATAGTACATCAAAAGTTACATTCCCAATGGCAGGATTCATGGAATAGACAGACTGCGAATAAATTACATCGCATAAAGCCTGTAATTGAACCGTGGCAGTCTAGTCTGCGCAGGAATCGTAAGGAGGAAGTTGTTCTTGCCCGGACCCGCATAGGACATAGTCATTTGACTCATTCATTTTTGCTGAGGGCTGATGACCCTCCTATGTGTGAGTCCTGTGGCACAATTTTAACAATTAGACACATTTTAGTTGAATGTCCAGATTTTAGCAATATCCGTTTTACCGCTTTTATTCATCTGACTGAGCCGTATACACTCAGTCAGATTTTATCTGACAATGACAATGTGTCTGCTGTTTTTAGCTTTTTAAAAACAATAAATATTTTTACTCTTATATAAAATTTTTACATTGTGCTTTTATATATTTGTTATACCTTTTTGACATAGTGACCTAACTAATTAGGTCACTGAAAATTTAAAAAAAAAAAAAATTTATAAATGACCTGGACACTCAGTCAGATTTTATCTGACAATGACAATGTGTCTGCTGTTTTTAGCTTTTTAAAAACAATAAATATTTTTACTCTTATATAAAATTTTTACATTGTGCTTTTATATATTTGTTATACCTTTTTGACATAGTGACCTAACTAATTAGGTCACTGAAAATTTAAAAAAAAAAAAAAATTTATAAATGACCTGGTCTTGGCGCATTATAGCCTTAGTAGCTAATGCGCCAATAAAACCAAACCAAACCAAAGCATTGAGTGTGGTGCAGGGTAAAGTCACTCACATTCAGGCCTTAGGCAGAGGAGTCAGTTCGAAAAGTCGGAGACTGTCTCCTGAGAAAGACAGTGGATCAAGTGCTGCTGTTCCCCATACCACAGGAGAAGGGCAAAACTATCCAGCCCCACCAACTGGAAGTGCTTCTTGCACAACTGTGCTAGTGACCACTCAGGAAGGAAGGAAGTGCCAACGCGTCAAGTGGAGCATCGACATAATTATTTTTATTTATTTATTTTTTTTTTTGGCTGATGCTGCATAAGCTCATACACATGCTTTCTTGCATCACATGCCACTACTACTATTATGTACATCATATGAGCATACTACAAAATAACCAAGAATGTACAGGTTGAGACTACATACTACTAGTTGTTGAAATGATTCCCAGATATGCAGGTCACCAAACAGTGAATTAACCGACTAGAGAAGGACCATCATCATCACGAAGAATCTGATAGCTCCTGCAATCTTGAACAAATCAAGCAGGACATGAGCAATCAACTACAAAGAACAAAGAATATGGATAACATGGAACCAGAGGAGGAAGAGGAGCAAGAAGTACAACATGGAACCAGAGGTGGAAGAGCAAGAAGTAGTACAACACGGAACCAGAGGAAGAGCAAGAAGTAAAACCCAGAGCAGCTTTAGTGGAATAAGATGAGGTCATGATATTCAGAATAGAAGACGAATGGAAGAAGGCCCTAACAGAATTCAGAGGACCCCACAAAGACCCATGTGATACCGAAACATACCGGTGCCCAATAGAATCCTGCGGAGAGTCACAGACCAAATCAACTGGCAAATAATACCACATTACCTCGAAATCAATGGCTCAATACTAGAGGCCATAGCAACAACTACGATTAATGGAAGAGAAACGAGAGACCAGCAGCAGAAGAACTGAAAAAAGAAGCAACTGCCAGCATGGGAAAGAAGAATTTAGCAGAAGATAGAATTAAGAATCAAGAAAGGCCAATTGACCCAGTATCAAAAGGGTAATAGGAGTAAGAAATTGTTGGAAAAGTGAAGAGCATCCTCAAGAGGGGGAAATTTGGTCTCATGCAGCCCACAGCAAGCATGAGACCAAAAATCAGAGAATAGAGGGAATACTTGGACCCATTGAAGCAGAACCTCCTCGCATTCAGCAATAGACTATGCTAATACAAAGAGAGTTCCCAGAGGAAAATGAACTGAATCTTTGATGAGGACCAAAGAGGCTTCTACAAGAAGAAGGCTGAAGATGATTGAGGAGCTCTGGGGCAAATATGGGTCAGTGAAGTAAGACATAAGAGCCAAGCCCCATGGATAGAACTAGAATGGAAGAAAACCAAGGACATACAAGAGATGAGAGAGTGGGAGATTCAGGAGGAAAAAGCAAAACAGTATCAGGAACTCCCACAACTGGCAAACCCCAGAAATAGATACCGTCCACAACTACTGGTACAAGAAGCTCACTTGCACACACAAGCACCTAGCAGAGCAGTTTCACCCGAATGATAAGGCACTCAGAGACATTCCCGAAGTTTCTCACTCAAGGAATTGTATATCTGAAGCCTAAAGACCAAGATACAAGAAATCTGGTGAAATACAGGCCAATCACCCATCTCCCAACAATGTACAAGATCCTGACCAGCTGCATAACCAAGAAGATATCAGACCACTTGGAGAGCCAAAACATAATGGCCAAACAGCAGAAAGGATGCAAGGAGTAATTAACCATAGATGCTGCAGTTATAGAGCAAGCCTGCAAGAAGTGTCACGACCACCCGTACATGGCCTAAATCGGTTACAGCAAGGCCTTCGATTCCTTGCCTCATAGCTGGCTAATAGAGTCTCTGAAGATGTACAAAATCAATCCAACAGTGACTTCCTAGAAACAACGAGCGTGAAATGGAGTACCGCCATTAAGGTTGACAACATCACTCTTCCAAGGTCCTTGGTCAGAAAGCCGTCAAGAACCATGTTCCAGAGGAGTGAGTCCAGGACGGAGCCCTGTGGGCATCCTGTATACACCTGTCTTATTGTTGAACATTATGGAGCTGCGACTGTAACCATCCGGTTTGTTAAGTAGGTTTTGATGCAACTGTATATGTTAGCAGGCAGGTTGGCCCTACGGAGCCTTGCCGAGGACGCTTGGCCACCATAGGGGTGTCAAACGCCCCGGCAAAGTCTGATGCTATGGTAAGAAAGTATTTCTGATTTGTTGTGGCTGCGGAATTTGTGATATTTTCTAGGGCATCTGTGGTGGAGTGCCCTTTCCTGAAACCATACTGGTTTTGAGATGTTTGGCCAGTGTACCTTGCTTCTATCCTGTTATGGAGGAGGTGCTCCAGCAATTTGCTGAGTACTGACAGAAGTGCAATGAGCCAGTAAGACTCAGGAAGGTCTGATCATTTTTTAGGAATTTTAAGCATGAGGCAAAGCCTGGCAGTTCTCCACTCCAGTGGGAAGTAGCCCACCTTAAGGCAGTGATTGAACAGATCTAGAATTACCTCGAATGGTCTCAGTGGCCTTTCTGACACTCTCAGGCTCCAGCAGGTCACAGCCTAGTGATTTTTTGTTTTTCAGCTTCATCGCGGCTATGTCTAGTTCTATTTTGGTGAAAGGGCTCTCCTCTGAGTCAGTGTGATAGTTTTCATTTTCTTCACATAGTAAGTTCTGGTTTGGGGTGACATGATCCAGATGTTCTGGGAACATGGCATGTAAAATGTTGTTGGTGGACTCCTGCCACGTTTTGGTGAAGGTACCCTGTGGTGTTTTTGTTGCCGGTATAACCTCTCCTTTGGGGAGTTTGTTGGTGGTTATCCTGTATACCACCCCTCAAGGGTCGACATTTCCTGTTACGAAGACCAAGTTTTCCCAAGTGCTGTTTCCGCTGGCGTATCAGGGACTTGTATTCATTTCTGGTTTCTTGGTATTGTTGGTGCAGAAATTCCACCTCAGCTACTGGCCAGGAATGCCAGGCACCCTGGAACAGTTTCCTTTTTCTTTGACCTTGGTGCCTGAGTTGTTGTAGCTTCTTACTCCACCAGGGTATGGCCCATTGGATAGGGTTTTTGTGCAGGTGTGAGTGGTGTGCCCAAATGTTTGCAGTTCCCATTATAAGATTTACCACTGCTGTCTGGTGCTGGTCCTGGTTTAGTCCTTCAGTTTGTAGTAGGGCTTACAATACCGGTCAAAATCTTAATACCAGTATTTTGGTATTTTTAATTTATGAAACCGGGATACCGGTATTCCAAAAACAAATGTTTTTCTCAATAAATTTTGATGACAGTTAGGTGCAATAAAGTAAGGAAAAAGCAAGCACTGTAATTACTGGAATTCAAGTTTTAAATAAACATTTATTGCAATAATAAATATTCTTAGAAAAATCATTAAAAATACAGTTATTCTAAAAACAAAAAAATACATATTGTTACTGCAAAGTTTAGATATGTTTAAGCATCCACACTAACTGTCTGGACGTGAGCTCTTAAGAATAAAGTGAGCTCTTAAGAAACATAAGCAATAAATAGTATGATCATTTAAAATGGATCTAATTTTGGTACATACAGTATTTGATTAGCGGCAGAAAACACCCTTTTGGATTCTATTCTGGTACTATTGTACTGAGATAATCGTAAATGATCTCAGTCCATATTTTCTAGGCTTTGAACTTTTTTAGCAAAAATAGTTAATGTTTAACCAATATGGTTAGCCATTTTGACAAGTCACTCGTGAGCTGGATTTAGGGAATAATTTTGACATTATTTGGATTTCAGCAAAGCATTTGACTCAGTCCCACATGAGTGGTTACTTTATAAGTTGGAGCAGGCTGGAATCATAGGGAAAATCCTTAGATGGAGAGCACAATGCCTTGAGGGCACCAGGCAGAGGGTTGTGATAAATGGTTATTCCTCTGATTGGGTTGATGTAAGAAGTGGGGTTCCCCAAGGATCAGCATTGGGACCACTGTTGTTTTTGATTATCTTAAATGACATCTATGAAGGGATGGAGGGTGTGAGGTCTAAACTCACAGATGATGTAAAGATCAGTAGAGTAGTTAATGATTGCTGCCAAGCAGAGCTTCTTCAGAGTAACCTAGATAGACTTCCGGGATGGTCAGAAAAGTGGCAGCTATGCTTTAATTCAGCAAAATGCAAGGTCTTACACCTGGGGAACAGCACCCCAAAATAACTTATACACTTGGTGGAGTTGAACTAAAGTCAGTAGTGGAGGAACAGGGCTTGGGAGTAATGATATGATCAGACATGAAGTTGTCTGAGAATTGTGGACAGGTTACAATGTTACACGATGTCCTATCGATGATTTATCGAACATTTGCTAGTGGAGATAAGGACGTCACAATCACATAAAGGTGATTTTATAACCTTTACGTGATTAAATTATAAACAATTATTTTTTTTAAAATTAGTACCAAAAAATTGATATTTTTTGTATCAATACCAAAAAAAAATGACCGGGATCTCAGTATTGTAATCCCTAGTTTGTAGCATTTGGGTGTTTCTGTGTAGTGTCCCCTGGAAAAGTGGCCAGTCCACTGGATGGCATATTGGTATTGTGTTTGTCTGGTTATCTGCTGTCGGGCTAGGGTGCAGCAGAGCTCAAAGGTAATGACACTGTGGTCTGACGTGGTCAAGCTTTCCTTAACTTTCCAGGAGCTTAGATGTCCAGCCATGGATTGAGAAGCCAGTGAGATGTCAATAGTAGCCTCCTATATAGAGCTCGAAAAGGTAGCTAGGTTATTTGGCAGATTGAGAATTTTATACGAACTGCTTAAGAGGTATTCTTCTAGGTGCTGCCCATTTGTGGTTCTGTGCCTATCTGGTGTTTCACTGAACCACACCAGAGACCTACAGTTTACATCAGCTCTCCCATAATGATCTTGGCATTTGGAAGATCTGTGGTCAGGTTCTGTAGATATCAGGTAGCTGGCAGGATATCTTCCCCCCAGGTGGCAGTATAGTGAGATGCCATAGAACTTGCCCTTCAAGGTGGCAGTATAGGCACAGGCAGCCCAAGAGCAGCAGTAGTTTGGGATCTTAACCACAGCCAATGCAGATAAAAGAATAAATGGAAATAAAATAATATAATTAATAAACACTAAATTAATTACATGGTCACACTGCCCACTGAGCAAGCTACTGATGCTTTCTGTGTTTATCAATACATGCTTAGATTTTGGCATTAATTTGACAATTTTTATCCCCCCCTCCCTTTAAGAACCAATAAGCTGCACCATTTTCAAGAGCATTGATTTTGGGGAGAAAATGTGCAGCTTATATTCAGGCAGATATTTAAATAAGAGTTAGTAGGAGTTTAACTAAAGGTTCGGGGGGTCTAAAAATAGACCCCCACATCTAAACTAGGCTTGTAGGGAACAGACTTCGGTCCAGACTTATCATCGAGTAGATCCCCCTTTAGCCCTCAGAACAGACTGGATTCTTCATGGTATGGATTCAGTGAGGTTTTGATAGCATTCCATGGGGATGCAGGCTTATGTCACCATAACTCAATTAGATTAAGATCTGGGGTGGCTGCCACAGTAGGGCAAATTCTCACATTGCTGGAACCAGTCCTATGCACTGCTGGCCTTGTGCACAAAAAGCAGTGTCCACTGATAACCACTCTGCATTCTCCCACTCACCTATCCCTTTTTCCATAACAGTAACTTTCCCTTAATGCCACACTGCTCCAATTTGTACAGTAGTTTTTTATGTTTGACAGTATCAAATTTATTTCTAGCTTACAGTTCCTTATGGCACATTATTCTGTTGAAAGAATCCATTCGCAGATGGATATACTGCAGTCATGAAGAGATACACCTGGTGTGAAATAATTTTCAGATAACCTGTGGCATCCAAATGTTACTCCACTAGTATCAAGGGGAGAGTTTTTGTGGCACACACAAAAATCCCCATGAAAAAATATTCCCCACACCGTTATACCACTGCCTGCATTGTTGACATCTGGTAGGTTAGGTCCATGGACTCGTGCTGTTTTCACCATATTCTGGTCCTCCCATCTGTGTAAAAACAGTGAAATTAAGACTCAATCAGACCAAGAAATGTTTTTCCAATCCTCTACTGTCTAGTGCTGGTGTTCCTGAACCCACTCTAACCATGCTTTTTTGTTTTTTGCTGACAGGAAGAGAATGTAGTTTGGGTGCCCATAACGAGGTATGATGTTTTGTATTCTGAAATGCCTTTTGGTTTCCACTATTGTACCAGGTTCATATTTGACTGACTGTAGCATTTGTTACTCTGTGCATCTTGCCATTCAGCCAACAGCAACTGTGTTGCTGTTGGCTGAATGGCATGTGGTTGTCAGACCAGAAACTGATCTGACAACATGTATGTGATTGTCAGACCAGTTTCTGGTCTGACAATCACATGCCATTCAACAACAATGGTGGTGCCTCCGTAGCCAGGTGGGAAGGAGCAGCAGTGCGTAGCACACGCTTCTTGATTAGACTGGGGTTCAAGCCCGTCACCACCAAATTCGGAGGATGCGGAAAGGTCAGGGAATGATCATCACATATCCTGGAGCAATATGGCCTTAGTTGCTAATGCTCCTAAAAACCAAATAACGAAACAAAAAAACAACAATGGGCCCAGCACCGAACCCTGTGGGACTCCACTAATAACATTAGTCCACAAAAAGCAGTGTCCACTGATAACCACTCTGCATTCTCCCACTCACCTATCCCTTTTTCCATAACAGTAACTTTCCCTTAATGCCACACTGCTCCAATTTGTACAGTAGTTTTTTATGTTTGACAGTATCAAATTTATTTCTAGCTTACAGTTCCTTTGTCACTGCATCAGAGAAGATCTCTTAACAAACCTCATGCTGTGAGTGAAGTATAACTGCACTCCTTTCTAGATGGTTCTGCATTATTTCTTTAACCAATGACTCCATTATTTTTCCTGGAACAGAATTTAAGCTAACAGGTCTGTAATTATTTGTGTCATCCTTTGATCTCCCTTTCTGAATTGGGAATATATTTGCACATCTCCAGTCCACAGAGGGACCCCACCTGATTCCAAAGATGCTCTCATAATTATGTCTAAGGGTTCGCTTACCTCCTTTGTTGTTTGTTGTTATTTGGTTTTTAGGAGCATTAGCAACTAGGGCCATATTGCTCTGGGGGTATGCCCTGACCTTTCCGCATCCTCCGTATTTGGTGGGCATGGGCTCGAACCCCGGTCTAATCAAGAAGCGTGTGCTACACACTGCTGCTCCTGCCCACCTGGCTACGGAGGTGCCTTACCTCCTTTGCTGCCTCCCTTAATATAATTGGATGGATCCCATCCAACCCTTGTACCTTTTTTATGTTTAACTTCAACAATTTCTCTTCCACTTTCCTTGCAGTATCACAAAATCGTTCAGCTCCCTTTTAGAGTTTGATAAACTTCTGGCATTCCTTTCCTTAAAAAATTCCTCTTGTGAATGTAGATGCAAAATTCCTATTCAGCCTATCAACAGTCTGAGCAGATCCATCATCATTTAAACTATTGCTATCATTTGGACCAATGTGATTCAACCTCTTTCTTCTGCTGTTAATATAATTAAAGAAATGTTTGCTGCTTTTCTTGGCATCTTTGCCAGTGACTTCTTGTTATCTGCTTTGGCTTGCCTGACCTCCTTTATGACTTGATTGCAAACTAGTTTATATTTGACATAGGATTCTGTATCACATGATAATTTATATGCATTCCATTCATTTTTTGTCTCTGCCATGTGTCTCTCAGTAGTTCTTCTGCATCAACTTAGGTCTAAGCCTTGAACAGTATTTCTTAGTTAGTATGAAAAGCCTAGTAGCTTAGTAGCTTCTATGATTATTTCCCTTAATGCTTTCCATTTAGAATTTGTTGTTGGTAACATTATTAAATTGGTCTCACTGTATAGAATTTAAAAACTGTCTGAGACCACTGTACTCCCCTTTACGAAACCAAAAACTCTTTCCTCTACCCTTAATGATATTTACATCTTTAAGTAAATCCTTCATCGATACACTGTGATCATTGCCACCTAGTGGTGTGGTTCTTTTATCTGTAGATTCTTAAAGCATGAAGAATCATTGCTGATAATCAGATCAAGAGTATTTGCGCACGCGCGCACACACACACACACTCTCTCTCTCTCTCTCTCTCTCTCTCTCTCTCTCATTGCTTCTCTAACATGCTGCTGTAGAAAATAGTCATCCAAAAAATCCAAAAAAAGTCTTGCTGGTGTGTGAGTGACCAACCCCCATTACAAAACATTGATTTACTAGCCCGCTCTATTTTTCTGTATAGTTATTTTTCATACTCATCACTTTTTAGTAATTTATTTATCTCTCTCTCACACACGTGCACATGCACACCCACACAGTCTTTATATTTGATCACTAAAAATTATATCCACAGCATTTAGGGATTGTAGCTCTTGTATTTTTGAGTTAAGACTTAAATTTTTAGTTATTCCATACAGCAGGCCCCCGTTATAGCGCGGTTCGCTTTACGCAGATTCGCTATAATGCTATTCTTATATTATAACCCGTATCTGACTATAACGCTGTCACAGATCACTATAACGCTCTTTTACAGATTGCATTTTTGGCATATTTAAGGAAATAATTTCATTTGATGGAGTCGATAGCTTGAAAATGAATAGCGTTAAACGAAAACAGCATTAAAACATTTCCCACGCCGACTTGAGAAATTTTCCCACACTCAGTGAAATTTTCTCGCACGCTAATTTAATTGCAGTACAGTGACTTGTTACGTAGTTCCGAGATCAACATTTTAAAAAATGATCAAGTATATTGCTTGTAATATTTGCATTATATGCATTTATCGGAAGTCTAGTCATCACCCAGTACAGTATTAGACATCATGCGTAACGTAAAGTTTACTTGAACATTGTATCATAATTAATTCAACGAATGCAGTTACATTTTCGAAGAGCTAATAATGGCCGATAGGAATGAAAAAGCAACAACGTCTGGGCGCAGTACGAAGACTATAAATGTAAGAAAAAGACTGAATTTGAAAATTAAATTAGACGTTTTGAAGTGAATCGATTCCGGTCAATGACAAGCGGATGTGTGCCATAATTTAGGACTTGCAACTTTAACTGTAAGAACAATTATAAAAAAAATAAAGAATTAATTTTAGCAGCGGGAAAGATAGCTGTTCCACTGCAAGCAACTAGGACTAGGCCGGCTATTAGGATTGAAATGGAAAGACTTTAATTTTATTGAAAATAATATTCCATGCAGAATTCAGTTAAGTTAAATATTAAAAAAAAAAAAAAAAAAAAAGAGAGAGAGAGAGAGAGAAAGAGATTAGCCAATATGATGATCTGAAGAAAACTCGCCTAAAAAAAAAAAAATGTGGAACCATTTAAATCTGGTAAGGGCTGGTAGACTAGATTTAAAATCCAGGGAGAAGCCTAGTGCAGATCAAGGAGCCGAAACTTTCAAAAAAGAACTTGTTAAAATTATTGAAGAGGGGTATTATATGTTATACTTCTCAACAAGTTTTTAACATAGATGAAGCAGGACTTTTGTGGAAGTGAATGCCTAAAAGAAGTTTCATATTGAAAGAACAAAAAACATGCCAAGTTTCAAAGCGGCGAAGGATCAGTTGACTTTATTGTTGGGTGGTAATGCTGCGGGCCATTTAAAATTAATACCCCTTTTAGTTTATTTGGAAGAGGGCCAAAGTTCAACTCAAAATCCACACATTTTTCATGATTAAATTTATCCATTAAATTAAATCAATTAAATTCATTATTTTAATTGGAATTTTAAGTTTACTTTTGATACGCAAGTAGTTACCACATAATTATACATATGTAATGCAGAATATTTTATATGTGCAAATATTTGAATATTAAATATTTTGACCGATATTTGTGCATCTTTTCATTACTGTTTATTATTGATTAGGAAATATACTATGGCACCGACCGCAGCTCATAAATACATATGTTACCTTATGGGAAAGCGGTGCTCGCTTAGCGCGGATTCACTTAGCGCTCTGTTTTTCCAGAAGGAATGATCAGCGTTAAGCGGGGGTCACCTGTATATAATTAATTTGTACAAATAGATACTGAGCTTATTCTGAGTATATTCAACAAGCTTATTAGTTAAATATTTTAGGTACATCAAGAGATTTATATAGCAAAATAAAGTTCTTATCACCGCAACAGATTTAAGCAGAGAAATTCTTATGTGAGATACCATAACAAATTAACATGCCACTGCAAGTCACTAAATCAGTTTGCTGTTGCATTGCTACCATAATTTTGTTAGTATTATGAAATTTTTTATTTGGATACTGTATTTAACTTGGTTGTTTCTTGAGTTCATATTTCCATTTAAATGTTTTGTGTTGCTTAAATGTATAATGGTTTTAGGTTTGAAACAAAGTTTCCCTTGACAGGTTCATTAATAAAAAAAAAAAAAAAAGAGAGAGAGAAATCTAATTTATTTTGAAGAATTTAATCCATTAATGGTTGTGTGGGAGTATCATTTGATCCCCCCCCCCTTTTTTTTGTTATTTCATTCTGACTTTACTGGGAAGTTAATTTGCTCACCGCAAAGTACTCAACAATACTTTACACAGTAATCTCGCACAGAACATTTTGCCACAAACTTATTGATAATTTGAAGGTTTTATTAGGTAGGAGGAAAATATGCTACACAGTTGCTCATATCCTGTATGGTTTTGCACAACTGCCAGCAGGTTAAGTATTGCAAAATTATAATATTTATTTAATATAGCAAAAGCTATATTATATGAAATAAACAGTGGTCCCTTAATTAACAATGTCTTATATTTTGGTTTATAATGTGCCTCAAATTGGATTCCACGCATTTGATTAACAGTGACAGTTTCGGTCAACAATATCAGTGCAGTAACATTCGCATATTATTTTTAGCCAAGAAAAGTGCTTGTAAGCGGCAGGCTTCTTTGGTTAATCACAGTGCTCTAAAGTCACACAGTTGCATTTATCAGTGTTAGGAGTCCATCTCTCTTTGTGTAATCTGCCATAACACATCTCTCTCTCTCTCTCTCTCTCTCTCTCTCTCTCTCTCTCTCTCTCTCTCATTTTTTAAAATTTGTTTTGATTTCACTAAATTAAATCAAGTCATGGCTCCAAGAGTGAATGAAAGAAAGAAGCATTAAATCAATTTCTGTTTTTTTAAAAAAAAAGCAAGAAATTTTTTCAAAATATGAAAATGGCATTAAAGTTATGCAACAAAATTATACAAATAGATCATAATGCAATGATCTTTTTAGCTAACAGTAAGGCTTTTTTGTCAATTTACTCTGTTAATTATGTGTGTATTTGATAATGTTAGCATGGGTATTTATTTACTAATATGAAATCTTCAAATACTGTACAGTATTGTACTGTAAAGTATTGTTTTCTATGAAAATAGTTCAATTTCCAGTGGTCTCGGAATGGATTAATACTTTTAACACATATTTCATATACTGACAAACGATAATTTTTATTATGATATTAACTATGTAAGAGTTGATATATAATAACATTTCTTGTTTTATTAATGATGCCTTAATAAAAAATAAAAAAAAATCAGTGAAGCTACTAAATAGGTTATTGTATGTGCTATGGGGGTTATGGATGTGTTATGGGTGTCTGTACAGATAATGTACAGTTTTTAAATTTGAATTTAATGAACTTTTCATTTATTAGTATAGTATAATAATAAACATCTTTATATGCATATTCAAGTTTTAAATTGTGTAGAATACTCATGATCCTTTCCTGTAGCATATCTGTTAATGAAGTAGGTCATATGTTTCATACATTTAAGTCATTGGGTGTTGGATGTACGGCTCTACGTCAAAATCAGGATTTCAAGTAAGAATTTTTCTGCAAATTTCAACTGTATATTCATTAGAAATGCACTCATTGTTTAATATATGAAATTCGATTTTGATGATTATTCTAAAATTAAATATAAGTTGTGTTCCAATTTAAAATAAAGTAAGTTTTTGAAGTAAGTTATTTTAAATAATTCTGACGTCACTCTTTGATTTGTCCTCACTTAGATTTTATACAAGGTGGGATTATAAAGCAATGACTGAAGTGTGTGCATGTGATACAGAAGCATCTGCTGGTAAAATTGATACAGAAATAGTGTGACACTTGTCATTTGGGGGAGAGGAAAATGGTTGCTTGGTTTAACAGGTCCTAGTTGCAGTTGTTCCATGCTGGTGTCTGGACCAGGGTATGATTTTAATAGTAGCATTAATCAAGTATGTTGTGAGGAATGTTTTTGTTATGCACATTAGGGTCCCCTGATAACAGTGAATCAATATCTGAATGCCATTTTTAACATTGCCAACCAGATTCATCCTCTCATGCTCACAGCTTATCCACATGGTAACTGCTACTTCTTGCTAGATAATGTACCATGTCACAAGGGTACATAATTTGTGCCCTTGTGACATGGTGTATTAGGATGACTTTACCATACTTTGTTGGTCTGCTTGGTCACTAGATCTCAATTCAGTTCGGTATCTATCAATTGAAGTGGAATGATATCCGCCACCACCATCCAATCTGAGGCAACTGCAGGATGCAGTTAAGTTTATGTGGGCTAATACTTTTGTGGAACATTTTCAACATCTAGTGGAGTCTCTGCCTTGATGACTGTGCTAAAGTAGGTGCTACTCACTATTAGGTCAGTGTACTTAATAAACTGGTCACACTCAGGGAATATAACACAAATGTTGAAAATATTTCAATTGGTATTCAACAGCTCCCATTTTTCTTATCAGGTTCACTGGAAATGAGATCTTAGAAAATATAGATCCTTATTCCACAGATCTAGAAAAAACAAATCTTTATTGAGGATGAAGTACTAATTTATAATTTGTAATATAAATTGATAAAACAATAGAAGACATGGTGCATGACAGTGACTTTCTTATACTTCATTGGCCTTCTCAGCCACTAGATCTTAATCCAGTGAGTATCTGTGGAATAAGGATCTGTATTTTCTAAGATCTCATTTCCAGTAAACCTGATAAGAAAAATGGGAGCTGGCAAGATGGAAAATTTTTCCACTCCCCAGATGACATTGCAAAATTTGCTTTGTTTTTTATAATGATGCAGATACTGATACATAAGAATATATGGCAAAAATGTATTTTTAAAAGTTTTAAAGTGAGTCTTATAAGTTTTGCAATATATGATTTTTTATTTTTTTTTTAATTTAAAGAATTTTTTCAAAAAATTAAATAATTTGAGAGCTAGATTTGCTCCTGCCACTTTCTCATGCTTGATTGAATTTCTGCACTCAAGCACATAATGTGTGAATTACATCATAAATAAAAAGTCAACAATAAATCTACAAATGAAATCAATAATATTGTATGCTGACATAATTATAAAGGTTTGCTATCTTATTTTTAAGTTTTATGGAAAATGACTGCCATATTGAGAACTGAAGTGCTGATGCATTTGGAAATTTCGTGTCATATTATATATATTGCTGTTTTTATTATAAATATTAAAATTAGGAATTAAATTTTTTACACTGTCAGCTGTGCAGAATGTAAAGCCCACTAACAGCAGCAAAACAACAAGTCAATAAAACAGCATCAACGAAAAACTTGTAAGCCGACCACCAGAAAATTATAACTCAACTGAAACAGTGATATTTAAGATCAATAATTAAAATCAAAATTAAATTAATATTAGGCATCTACATTCCTCTAAAAGTAATTTTTCTGACACATGATGTTCATTTTTACTACAAACACTTGGGGTTCTCGGCACTTGCCTAAGACCCTAAGACATGAACTGCTGCATAGGTATATGCAGAACATCTAAAACTCAGATCTGAAGTCAAAAATATATGGAAGGAATATTAAAATTCATATTTACATCATTCTGATAGTCACATTATTTTTTTTTTTTTTTTTTTTTTGTTTGGACACATGCCTTATACCTTATGGCTGTTCCTGAGTGATGTTGTTATACGTGTGCCAAGTGTTTATTTTCATCTTTTGTAACAGAACATGGTCTTCTGAGTTCTGCTGATCATGCAGGCATGTTGTTCAGCAATGTATTTTCCGATGCAAAATATCAAAAAAATGTGGAATAACAAAAACAATGCCCATTGTTATTGAAGTTGCACGGATAGGGAAAGAAGAGGCAGTGATGACTCAAAACAAATGGGCCATTTTAATTTGCTGCAGGTGGCAGCAATCAAAGTGATTATAAATCTTGCACTTAGCATTGATAATGTGCCTGTTATGGTAGCCTTGTTACTCCACTTTTTAAGTGACCACTAGAGAAGAGGAGGTTGATCACTTGGTAGTAATAGGCTGTCCTTGTCATCTTATTAATTTGTCTGCTGAAAATCGATCAGTATACCTTTGTGAAAGTGGATAAATACTTAGTGAAAATTTACTACTACCTAGAAAGAAAGGAAAGATAGATTTGAACTATTTCAAATGCATGCCACTGAAGTAAAAAAATATATTTTGAAGCATGTATGTGTTGGCTATCTTTGGTTAAATGCGTAACTAGACTAGCAAAAGTCTGTTTAACAAGAGGTTAGAAGTGGTGAGAAAACCAATATGATTACTTTCAGAGTTACCAAATTGAAAAGTACAACAAGCAATAACTGGTGAGAATTACTGTCTCACGTTCAAGTCCATATTATGATCTAAAGTTTTGAAAGAAGGCAATTTCCTAATTCACTTCCTAATCCAAAGCACTTATTAATTCATTTCACAAATATATGTGGTCTCAATTCTAATCTCAACGATGTCCATTTCCACTTGCAGTATGCCAAACCCCATGTACTTTTTCTGACAGAATCTCAGTTATCAGTTGATTCAACTACTGCTCATCTCAGATGCCCAAATTATTCGCTGTATGATTCCTTTCGCCTCAAAGGTGGTACTTGTGCATATGTCCGTTCTGATATTCCCTGCCAGAGACTTTGCAATTTAGAATCTCCTCTCTTTGATCTTCTCTGGCTTAAAATCTCTCTACCTCATTGTGTCAAATTCATCTGTTGTCTCTACCGTTCTCCCAACTCGACTAATCACTTGGAGCTCTTTGACTTCCTCTCTATGCAACTTGACTTTCTCCAGTCCAACTTTCCTAACAGTGAGGTAATTTTCCTTCGTGATTTTAATGTTCACAACTCCAGCTGGCTTCCGTTTTCTAGTCACACCGACCCAGCTGGTCGAGATGCTGAAGCTTTTGCAATTACTAATGACCTAGCACAGATTGTTCATTTACCTACAAGAATACCGGGCAATCCTAATCATACAGCCAATATGCTTGATCTTTTTCTCACAAACAACCAAACAACCCTTCTAAGTACACGGTCGAAATGAGAGGTCCTTTAGGCACTTCAGATCACAACTTGGTGATTGTCTCTTCTCCAATGGAACCTTTATCTCATGGCTATTCCAACCTCGTGTTGTTTGGCATTACAAGAATGCAAAATGGGATGACTTGCATTATTTCTTTTCTTCTTTTGCTTGGTTGGATTACTGTTTCAAAACTTCTGATGTCAACGTTTGCTCAGATCGTGTCAGTGAAATTATTCTTGCAGGAACGGAATCCTTTATCCCACACTCCATTTTAAAATCTTGTCCTCTATCTAAATCTTGGTTTTCCAATAAATGTGCTAAGGCTGTTCAAGAGAAGAATGTTGCATATCGTAATTGGCTTGTTTCTAATTCTTCAGTTTCATTTTCTGCCTACACCAAAGCTCGCAACAATTGTAAAGCAGTTATTAATCAATCCAAACTACAGTTTGAACAGGCTAAGAGTAGAAAACTTGCTTCCTGCCCTAACGGTAGCCGAGCATTCTGGTCTCTTGTCAAAGCTATTGGCCGCAACTTTTGCCCATCTCTGCTCCCACCTCTGTCCAAACCAGATGGTTCTGTTGTCACTTCAGCCAAGGATAAAGCTGACCTGCTAGCATCCCATTTTTCTTCCAGCTCATGTATTAATGATCTTGGTAAAACACCTCCCACCATTCCCAACACACTTCATTCAATGCCTCCTGTGGTCTTCCGTCAAAAGGATATCAGAAGGATTTTGATGAATCTTGATGCTAAGAAAGCTCCAGGTCCTGATGGTATTTCTCCACTTGTTCTCAAAACCTGTGCTCCTGAACTTACTTCTATTCTTTGCCGCCTTTTTTCACTTTCTTATTCCAAAGGTGTTTTTCCCTTCTGCTTGGAAATTTGCTCATATCCAGCCAGTTCCTAAAAAGGGTGACAAATCCCTCCCATCCAATTATCGTCCCATTGCAATTACTTCTACTCTTTCTAAAGTAATGGACAAATCAATTAACCGCCAACTCTTAAACTACCTAGAAACCTTCCGTCTGATCAACGATCGCCAGTATGGATTCCGTCAGTGTCGATGCACTGGTGATATTCTGGCTTATGTTACCCATTTATGGACTAATTCAATGGAAAGGTTCGGTGAAACACAAGTAGTTGGCCGACCGGGCTAGCCGGGTGGGTAAAGTGCCTGCCTGGCAACCCAAAGGTCGTGGGTTCGATTCCCGTTTCGGGCTTGGATCAAAGTACTGCAAAAAAAAACCTTGGGAGGTGCATTATGGCCACAGAAGCCTATGCGCCAACAACTACCAAAAAAAGAAGAAAGAAAGAAAGAAGACAAGTAGTTGCTCTTGACATCTCAAAGGCTTTTGATTGTGTTTGGCATAAATGTCTTCTAAACAAGCTTACATCTTATGGTTTGCCAACTGTTTTTAGTAATTGGTTATCTAGTTTTCTCTCTGATTGCTCACTGAGGGTGATGGTAGATGGCTCTCTGTCTTCTAACTTCTCCACTAATGCCGGTGTACCCCAAGGTTCAGTTCTTTTCCTCTTGTATATTAATGATCTTCTTCCATTGACTGGAAATCCTATCCATAGTTTTGCTGATGATAGCACATTGCATTCCACTTTCCATTTTGAGAAACCTTGTCCTGCTCAATCAGCTTCAACTTCTCGAAAATCTGCTACCAATTCCTTAAATGTGATCTTCAGGTAATTCTCCAGTGGGGCAAAGACAACTTAGTTGATTTCAAACCTTCTAAAACTCAGTCTTGTCTTATATCTCGCAAAAAGGATTCTTCTGCTCCTATGCTTATCTTTAGTGACACTCCGATTTCTAGGCAAAATGATATATCTCTTTTGGGGATTACCTTGACTTCTAATCTCTTTTGGCACAAACACATTACAAATGTTGCTTCCTCTGCATCTAAAAAACTTGGTTTTCTCTTTCGCTCTCGGCGTTACTTTTCTTCCAAACAGCTGCTCACTCTGTATAAATCGCAAATCCGCCCTGCCATGGAATATTGTTCCCACATTTGGGGTGGTGCCCCCAAAACTTCTCTCAGGCTTCTTGATTCCATTCAGAAGAGGGCAGTTAGGTTAATTAATGATTCATCTCTAACAGAGTCTCTCCACTCGCTTTCTCATAGACATACTGTTTCTGCTGCATGCCTCTTCTACAGATACTTCCATGGGTACTGTTCTTCTGAATTGGCTTCTATAATTCCCGCTCTCTCTTTCAAAACAGTCCAAACACGTGCTGCCACCAGCCAACATCCATTTACTGTCCAACTTCAAACCCACAGAACCAACTTTTCATCTTCCTCATTTATTCATTCAACTGCCATTTTCTGGAACAACCTTCCTTCATACGTATTTCCTGAAAATTACAATCTACAAAAGTTCAAGTCCAATGTCAACAAATATCTTCTTTCGTCTTCTCAACCTCCAACTCAAGCATGGTACTAAGTACTATAGGTTCTAATACCTCTCGTGTTTGGGGCTCACAAAAAAAAAAAAATTGATGAACTCGAGAAAAAGAACTTTTGAATTGCAAACTTCTGGCCAAGCAGGCTGATAATTCTAGGCCTTCACTTGTGCAGAAAGTCTGTTCGTATTTCTCTCTTCTGGCTTGGATCAAGCAGTTTTCTTTTTTCTTTTAAATGTTATGTGAATGTTTGAAAATCTAAATATAGCTCTTTGATCCAGTGTACCTCACATTGAATGAAGTTTGTTATTTCTAGATATGTTGAAGAATGCTATGTGCAAATTTATTTTACAAGCAAATGAAACCAGAAGGGTGATCTGACTTAGTCATTGGCATTTCTACTACCAAGATTGTGGTTCCCATTGAAATATGATGTTCTTATAAATGCTGAGGAAGTACAAATTTCAACACACGGCAGTGCATCATTTTCAAATTTGAAATTTTTTGTAGACAATTTTCTAGTACTTCTTGGTATCATTAAAGATGAAATAATAGATAAAGCAATAGATGTTTTGTAACATCAGTTCTGTCAGTTTCAGTATGGTAACTAACCTGATTCTATTATGAAAGAAGAGAATTGAAGTACAGTAGTCCTTGATTGAGAACTGCCAAGTGAATGATGAAGCTTGAAATATAAAAAATTATTCTAAGCAATGCCTGGCATTTTAAGGCATATTTAGCAAGGTTATAAAACCAAAAACTGATTTCAGATCTCCTTCAAATGAAGCTTTGGAGATCTCCTGATAGCCAAGTCTAGACAGCAGGCCCATTATTATGAACAAAACTTTGACTAAATGTTTCAGAAGAGGGCAAAGGCTGCAACAGCATCTTTCTTGAGGTAATCAAAATGTGTTGATGTTATCAAGTAACTGGGTATATTTGTTGCTGTGTGTACAGTAAATGCGTACACCATATCCAAAAATTTTGTTACTCCATACGATATCCCCAACTCTATTTATTTCATATGATGTGAGCAATACACGAAGGAACCAGTTTTTTCCTGCTTCCTTTGTGTATCGTGGCCGTGAAAACCAACTGTAACCGGAGGTGCGGCACCATCGTAATATCCAAGCCCGAGGCGGGATTTGAACCCGCGACCTTTGGGTTGCCAGGCAGGCACTTAACCCACCTGGCTAACCGAGTCGGTTACCTCTACTTTTACGTATTGAATTGATCACGAATAATCAAACTAATAGAACAGACTTATCTGCAAAAAGATCTAAACCTCCCAAAAACTTCCTCTTTCATTCATTCACAAATATACATGGTCTCAGTTCCAATCATAATGATTTCCATGTCCACGTAGTCTGCTAAGACCCACTTACTTTTTCTGACATAATCCCTATTCTCATCTCAGTTGCCCTGATAATTCATTCTACGATTCCTTTTGTTTCAAAGGTGGTACTTGTGCACATGTCCATTTTGATCATCATCAGCCATTTTCAATCCACTGCATGACGAAGGTCAGCAACTTTCCAGTTCTTTCTATTTTGTGCAATGGCCATCCATTTACTGCCCATGAACTCTTGAATTTCATCTGTCCATCTCCGTTGTCTTCCTGGTTTTCTTTTAGTTCCTCTTGGGTACCATGCTGTTATTTTCTTATTTCATCTGTCATCATGTCTTCAAGCTATGTGTTCTGCCCAAGTCCATTTCAGTTCTTTAGTGTTTGATAAGAATGTCCTTTACTTGAATTTGCTACCTAATCCATGTGTTTCTCTTCTTATCCAACAGTCTGATTCCTAATATAATTCATTCCATTCTTCGCTGTTTAGTTTTCAGCTTTTCTTCCATTCTTCTGGTAAGTGCCCAAGTTTCACTTCCATAAGTCATGGTGGGGAATATAGATTAGTTCATTATTTTACGTTTTAGACAAATTGGGATATTGCTTCTCAGTATGCAACTATATTTCCTGAATGCTATCCATCCGAAATTTATATTCTTCTCTTGACTTCCAGCCATTTATAATTATTGCAGCTGTTGAAATGTTCAAGTTAAGTATATGAATCCACCTTTTCAATTTTTGCTCCTTCAATGATTATATCCCATCCTGAGGCATACTTGTTCATCATTACATTTGTTTTAACCATATTCATCTTTAGTCCGAAATCCTTACTAACTCTGCATAACCAATTAATATTTTCCTCTAATTCTTCAGAATTGTGGCTTAAGATCACAGTGCCATCTGCAAATCATAAATGGTTTAGGTACTCTCCATTCACATAGACTCCTTTCTGTGACCAGTTCAATCTTCTGAAAGATTCTTCAAGGTCAACAGTAAACAACTTCGAAGATATTATGTCTCCTTGTCGAACTCCTTTCTCAATTTTAAATTTGCTACTGTCTTTGTCTAGTCTAATGAAGGAGGTATAGGGTAGCCACTGAAAGACTGAAGGGTTTGAAAAAGTCATAACTTGTTCATTTTTAATCTTTTTTATTTTCTTTTTTTACAGGTTATAGAGCATCCCTTGGAGATTAAAATGGCTATGTACGATGTCCAGCAACGAGTAAAACTCGTTGGGTTTTCTATTCCAGTGAAAGATCAATTATTGAAACTCAGAGGAAATACCGGCAACATTTTAAAGTCCTCCTAGCAATAACATGATTCGGAACTTAATCGCCCAGTTTGAAAGAACTGGATCAGTCGGCGATCTTCTTAGAAGAGATCCTAAATGCACTGTGCGCACTGACACAGCAGTGGAAGCTGTACATCAGAGTGTCCTTGAGGATCCATCTCCCTCTACCCGTCATTGCTCTGCTCAACTAGGCATCGCCAGAACATCGCTTCAGAAGATTCTGAAAGGGCGGTCAGTCTTTCAGTGGCCACATTTTAATCTCCAAGGGATGCTCTATAACATGTAAAAAAAGAAAATAAAAAAGATTAAAAATGAACAAGTTATGACTTTTTCAAACCCTTCAGTCTTTCAGTGGCCACCCTTAGCATTTTCATATATTTTCTTAAAAATCCTAATGTATGGAATGTCTGTGCCTTGTCTTTCCAGTGCCCAAAACATTGCCTTATGCTTTATGGAGTCAAATGCCTTTTCATAATCCACAAATGCCAGGCATAATGGTGTTTTATATTCATTTGCTTTCTCCATTAGCTGTGATATTATATGAATGTGATCCATACTTGAGAATCCTGTCCTAAAGCCAGCTTGCTCTTTTGGTTAATTTCTCATCAAGGATTCTTTCTAATCTGTTAGTAATATCCCTTGTGAACAACTTGTAGATGTGGATCAATAAGCTTATCGGTCTATAATTTCTGATTTATCTCCTTTCCTATGCAGCAAAATTATGATTGCATTATTCCACTCCTTAGGTGTCATGCCTTTCCTAATGTATTTTGTGAAGAGTCTTGCCAGTTTTTGTGCCATGTCTCTTCCTCCTAATTTTAACAACTCTACAGTATTTCATCGCGCCTCCGTAGCCAGGTGGGAGGGAGCAGCAGTGCGTAGCACACGCTTCTTGATTAGACCGGGGTTCGAGCCCGTCACCACCAAATACGGAGTATGCGGAAAGGTCAAGGAATGACCACCGCATATCCCGGAGCAATATGGCCTTAGTTGCTAATGCTCCTAAAAACCAAATAACAGTATTTCATCTTCACCTGGGGCTGTTTGAGTCTTCATTTTCTTCAATGCTTGTTCTGCCTCATCACGAAGGATATCAGGTATGCTGTATGTATTGCTAATTTGTGATCTATCTTTCCCACTGCTGATATCATTGCTGGCATTATATTTTATGGTAGTCTTCTGCTATTTTAATTATGCCTTCTTTACTATTTATAAGTACACCATCAACATTCTTCAGATTTAGTATCTTTCTGTATTACTGCTTATAACTGCTGATTTAAGTCCTTTGTTTTCCTTTAATGCTTGTTCTACTTTTCTTGTGTTAAATCTTCTTATGTCCTTTCTGAGTCCCTTTCTAATGGCTTTCATAACTCAGTACACTCAATTTTGTCCATGTTGGTGTTTATCTTGCTCTTCATTTGTCATCTTCGGTTCATCATGGGAAGTGTTTCTTGACTAATTTTTTCTTCTTTAGATCTATAGGTTTCTTGGTGCTGAAAGGTCTGCAGAAGCTCAAACTTGTTCCTAAGTTCCAATATATACTGCTTTTACTCCTCTTTTGTTATCTCAAAAACCTTTGTATTATTTACTTGAGTCAGTTTTTTTCCTTTCTTTTCTTGCATCTATATCAAGTGTGCATCTTACCATTCTGTGATCCAACATTTACCTTTTTCGGGACAATAACATCATTCACAATATATCTTTCTGTTAGTGAGGATGAAGTCAATTTCATTAGTTAATACTTTTGAGCTCTCCGCAGATTTCCACTTGATAAACTTGTAAATGATTCATTTCTTCTTGTTTCAGCCAAGCCGACGATATTTCAATTCAGATTTTCTAATTCCTTTTCCATCTCTAATATCCTATCTTCGCCAATGAGCGCCCTTATGTTGTAACAGGCCAAGTTCAGTTTCCGTGCATGGAATCCTAGTTGTACTCAGAGATTCTTTGCACACTTTGCTTCCACGCTGATCCTCTTGCTGCCATAACCAGGAGAGTGAAAGCCACTGGATACTATTTGTTTTGTCGTATTATCATTTTAATAAACTGCTGGAGGGTTTGGTCTTTTCCTCTTTATGCTGACCAGGCCTCTTGAAAAGAACCAATCTACACATTCGTTGACACCAAAGTGACATAACAGGTCTTACCAACAAGAAGGTGTGCATGAGTGGATTTTAGGGAGTCAGGCCAACTGGACTTCTCCTAAATCTAAAAGAGAAAGATATTGGATCCATCAGTGTTTTAAACTAAGTGTCTGAAAACATACAGAATGTCTGTTCCCCTCTAAGCCCCTCCATTCTGATATTCCCTGTCAAAGACATACTAATTTGGAATCTCCTGCTTTCAGTCTTCTCTGACCTAAAATGGTCAAAGACATACTAATTTGGAATCTCCTACTTTCAGTCTTCTCTGGCCTCTACTGCAATCTGTCAAATTGATCTGTTGCATCTATCATTATCCCATTCCCACTAATCACATAGAACTCTGACTTCCTTTCTTTGAGGCTTTACTTTCAACACTCCAACTTTCCTGAGGTAACTTTCATTGGTGATTTTAATGTTCACAACTTCTGCTGGCTTCCATTTCTAGTAACACAAACCCAGCTGGTCAAGATGCTAAAGCTTTTGCAATTACTAATGACCTCGCACTTATTGTTCATTTACATACCAGAAATTCCTGACCACATACCATACATACCTGATCATTTTCTCACAAATAACCCTTCAAAGTACATAGTTGAGATGAGTAGTCCTCTAGATACCTTACAACACAACTTGGTGGTGGTCACTTCTCCAATGGAGCCTTTTTCTCATGGACATTCTCAGCCTCTCATTGTTTGTCACTACAAAAAATTTGAAATGGGATGATCTGTGAGATTTCTGTTCTTCTCCTTCATTGGATTACTCGTTTAATTCTTCTAATACAAAGGGTGCTAGGAAAGTTTTGCAATATGACGCAACAATGAATCACAGGAAGCTGCTTGTTGCTGCATGTTGAGACATGTTCATACGTGCATAGTAGCCGCCGCGCCAAGTCGATGGGCTCAGTTATTCATTAGTGGTGAGAGTGTAAAGTGCTTGCGATGGCATCGTGGTCACGAAATGAGATAAGGACAGTTTTGCGGTATAATTTCGTGCGTGGTTTAACCATAGACCAGTGCTTAGAAGAAATGACTCTTGCACTAGCTGATGATTGTCCACATCGTACAACGATATTCAGGTGGTATAGAGAATTCCAAAGGGGAAATTTCACTCTGGAGGATTCTGAGAGGCCGGGAAGGCCACGAATGTCAGTTACGGAGGAAAACGTTACTGCTGTGAGGAAAATGCTTGACGAAAACAGGCGAGTGACCTACCAACAGATAGAGGATACTTGGGGCCTAAATGCAACAGCAATTCGTTCGATTCTGCAAGATCATTTGCACGTGAAGAAACTTTGTTCTCTCTGGGTGCCGCATCAACTGACTGAAGAGCAGATGACACGACGTGTGACTTGGTGCCGGGAGATGTTAAAAAAGTTTGATAAGGGACAATCTCGGTATGTGAACAACATCGTGACAGGTGATGAGACTTGGCTGTACTATTACGATCTGCCGACCAAGGCTCAAAACAAAGTTTGGGTCTTTGATGATGACGACACACCCGTAGTTGTCAGAAAATCCCGATCTGTAAAGAAGAAAATGATAGCTGTATTTTTCAAATCGAGTGGAATTGTGGAACGTGTCGTTTTGGACACGCAGAAGACAGTCACAGCTAAGTGGTATACTGAACAATGCCTACCTAAAGTCATTGGATCTATGAAGAACCTGCGGCCAAAGTCAAGAATGGACACCTGGTACCTCCATCACGAAAATGCTCCAGCTCACCGCGCCAAAGCCTGCACCGAATATTTGACCACGACAGGACTGAAACTTCTCGAGCACCCTCCCTACAGTCCAGACCTTGCTCCCTGCGACTTTGCACTGTTCCTGCATGTGAAAATGAAGCTAAAAGGGAGGTGGTTTTCCAGTGATGAGGACCTTCTACGGGCTTGGGACAACGAGTGTGCTTTACTCCCTAGTGAAACTTGGTAGAACTGGTTTAAAGATTGGTTTCGGAGGATGGAGAGGTGTATTGAACGTAGAGGAAATTACTTTGAAAAAATTAAATAAACAAAGCTGTATTGCAAAACTTTCCTAGTACCCTTTGTATTAATGCTTGCTCAGATCATATCAGTGAAATTATTCTTGTAGAGATGAAATAAATCCTTTATTCCACACTCCACCTTAAAATTTTTTTTCCTTTTTGTAAACCTTGGTTTTCCAATAAATGTGCTGATGCTGTTCGAGGTAAGAATTTTGCATATCACAATTGCCTAGTAACTAAATCTCCAGGTTCATTTTCTGCCTAAACTATAAACCTCCGAAACACTTCATTTCACAAATATATGGACTCATTTATAATCTCAACGATGTCCATTTCCACTTACAGTCTGCCATACCCCATGTACTTTTTCTGACAGAATCTCATTTATCAGTTGATTCAACCACTGTTCACCTCAGTTGCCCAAATTATTAGCTGTATGATCCCTTTCGCCTCAAAGGTGGTACTTGTGCATATGTCCATTCCGATATTCCCTGTAAGAGACTTGGTAATTTGGAACCTTCTCTTTTCGATCTTCTCTGGTTTAAAACCTCTCTACCTCATTCTGTCAAATTCATCTATTGTCTCTACCATTCTCCCAGCTCCACTAATCACTTGGAACTCTTTGACTTCCCCTCTTTGCAACTTGACTTTATCCAGTCCAACTTTCCTAACAGTGAGGTAATTTTCCTTCGTGATTTTCATGTTCACAACTCCAGCTGGCCTCCGTTTTCTAGTCACACAGACCCAGCTGGTCGAGTTGCAGAAGCTTTTGCAATTACTAACGACCTCACACAGTTCATTTACCTACCAGAATACTGGACAATCCTAACCATACAGCCAACACACTTGATCTTTTTCTCACAAACAACCCTTCTAAGTACACAGTCGAAGTGAGTTGTCCTTTAGGCACCTCAAATCACAACTTGGTGATTGTCTCTTCTCCAGTGAAGCCTTTAACTCATGGCTATTCCCAACCTCTTGTTGTTTGGCATTACAAGAATACAAAATAGGATGACCTGTGAGATTTCTTTTCTTCTTTTTTCTTGGTCGGATTACTGTTTCAAAACTTCTGATATCAACATTTGCTCAGATCGTATCAGTGAAATTATTCTTGTAGGAATGGAATCCTTTATCCCACACTCCACCTTAAAATCTCGTCCTTTATCGAAACCTTTGTTTTCCAATAAATATGCTAAGGCTTTTCAAGAGAAAAATGTTGCATATGGTAATTGGCTTGTTTCCAATTCTTCTGTTTCATTTTCTGCTTACACCAAAGGTCGCAACAATTGTAAAACAGTTATTAATCAGGCCAAACTAGATTTTGAACAGGCTAAGAGTAGAAAACTTGCTTCTTGCCCTAATGGTAGCCGAGCATTCCGGTCTCTTGCCAAAGCTATTGGCCACAACTTTTGTCTATCTCTGCTCCCACCTCTGTCAAAACTAGATGGTTCTATTGTCACTTCAGCCAAGGATAAAACCGGCCTGCTAGCATCCCATTTTTCTTCCAACTCATGTAATAATTGATCTTGGTAAAACACCTCCCACCATTCTCAACATGCTCTATTCAATGCCTCCTGTGATCTTCCGTCAAAAGGATTTTGACAAATCTTGATGCTAAGAAAACTCCAGGTCCTGATGGTATTTCTCCACTTGTTCTCAAAACCTGCACTCCTGAATGAACTTCTTTTCTTTGCTGCCTTTTTTTCACTTTCTTATTCCAAAGGTGTTTTTCCTTCTGCTTGAAAATTTTCTCACATCCATCCAGTTCCTAAATTGCAATTACTTCTACTCTTTCTAAAGTAATGTCAAAATCAATTAACCGCCAACTCTTAAACTACTAGAAACCTTCCATGTGTTCAACGATCACCAGTATGGATTCCATTAGTATCGATCCACTGGTGATATTCTGGCTTATGTTACCCATTTATTCAATGGGTGACAAATTCAATGGAAAAGTTCGGTGAAACACAAGCAGTTGCTCCTGACATCTCAAAGGCTTTCGATCATGTTTGGCATAAAGATTTTCTAAACAAGCTTCCATCTTATGGTTTGCCAACTGTTTTTTGTAATTGGTTATCCAGTTTTCTCTCTGATTGCTCACTAAGGGTGATGGTAGATGGCTCTCTGTCTTCTAACTTCTCCACTAATGCTGGTGTTCCCCGAGATTCAGTTCTTTCCCCCACTCTTTTCCTCTTGTATGTTAATGACCTTCTTCTATTGACCGGAAATCCTATCCATAGTTTACTGATGATTGCACGTTGCATTCCACTTTCCAGTTTCGAGTAATCTTGCCCTGCTCAATCAGCTTCAACTTCCCGAATATCCACTACCAATTCCTTAAATGCCGATCTCCAGTGGGGCAAAGACAACTTAGTTGAATTCAATCCTTCTAAAACTCAGTTGTGTCTTATATCTCACAAAAAGAGGAAGTAAAACTTCCCTTTGTAGCTCATTGGCTTGGATTTTAGTTCACAAATCAAACTCTAAAGCACATGCCAGAAAGAAGACAAAGTACACATATCAGCCAGCTATATATGTGTACTTTCGTGTTATTCCTAAAATCATTTCTCTTTCAATTCAGAGGCAGTGTTATGGGTGTGAATTGTAATTCCTGCATATTTGTTTTCTTCACTTGCACACTTTTGAAATATTTTCTATTTATCTTTCAGAGTTGCAAACCAGTTAGTGTTATCTCACACTTTTGCAATAGGAGAATATTCTCTCAGCACTCTTCCACCTGTTCCTAATACATAAAATGTTGCCTACTTCTCTAACTAAAAATCCCCCAAATCTCATCTGTGATTCTCTCTTTAAAAGTCTGCTACCATGCTACTCTGGACTTCTGAGCCTTTGCATCTCTACCAACTAGTTATTTTTTAGCTAATCCGCACTTTTTCTTAAACATTTTCGTTCGATTTAATTATTAAGAATTAGTATTCAATTAGTTAGCATTAAAAAATTTTCATGCCAATGTAAATAGTAGGACTTATATCCATTTTTAATACAATAGGATGTGGAAAAGACAAAAATATTTCAGAATATGAGAGCAAGTTGTATGTCTGTGTCTGTAAGTAATTGCACACAAATACACCAGGAGAATCACACAGATATCACTTAAATTTGTTGCACAAAATAACTTGTTAACAGAAATATACTTTGTGTGATTCTCAGAGATTATATTTAGATCTGAAAGGATTAAGTAGAACTGCAGTCTGATAAATGCTTTTATTAGGAACAGGTTTCTAAGGTACTGAATCAGTATCCTGATAGCCTTATATAATTAATGTTATTTGGTTCAAAACACATTGAATATAATATCCATTGACTATGAATCATAGTAAGTGTATATTGTGCATTGTTGTTGCTATTTTTGAACTTTTCATCTATTACACATAAAAAAATATATATAAATATGGTTTATTCGAGCTGCTCTTTCTTTTTCCAGAACAGTCCTGAGCACTTTGATCATGCAAGGAGGCCATAGCAGTATGAATGGCTGTGTTGCAGGAGCATTTCTGGGCTGCAAAACTGGATATTCATATTTACCAAAAATGTGGGTTGATGGTTTAAGAAGTAAACAGAAAGAATGGCTAAACAACAAAATTAATTCCTTGTTAGATATGATGGGTTTGCCTTAATTGTCTTTTATATTTTGTCACATGTGAAAAAACAGAAGGTTTTTTTTTTTTTTAATATTTGCTACTTTTGGATTGAAAGAATCTTAAAATTAATCGGGTATTCTATTAAGGTTATTATTATATTAAAACCACTCCTATAACACGTGAAAATTAATAATATAGTCTATTAGGCTGTTTGCCTACATTACTATACATTAAGGTGACGTTACGGGTATCTTACCGATACCCATCATCAGACCAGGCTGCTGACAGACTCCTCTTGCCGATGCTCCCAGAAACGCCGACCGGGCTAGCCGGGTGGGTGGGTAAAGTGCCTGCCTGGCAACCCAAAGGTCACAGTTTCGAATCCCGCCTCGGGCTTGGATCAAAGTAGAAAATGCAAAAACCTTGGGAGGTACAATATGGCCATAGAAGCCAATGCGCCAACAACTAAAAAAAAAAAAACAAACAAACAAGCTCCCAGAAACCTGATGTGCATACATATACATTAATGTATAGTAATGTAGACAAACAGCCTAATAGACTACATTATTAATTTTCACGTAGTATAAGAGTGGTTTTAATATAATAATAACCTTAATGGAAAACAACCATGTAGCATCCTTCCTTAACTATATTGAATCAGGTATTCTCTTATACTAACAATCTAAGAATGTGCACTTGACACATTCTCAAATTGTTAGTATAAAGGAATTCATACAAATCATGGCAATCATTCAAAGCAATAATCTGCAGCTAAAATGTGATATATCAAATTCCATCTGTCTTAAATATAGGGGCGCCCCCATAACTAGGTGGGCAGGAGCAGCAGTGCGTAGCACACACTTCTAGACCGGGGTTCGAGCCCGTGCCCACCAAATACGGAGGATGCAGAAAGGTCAGGAAATGACTGCCGCATATCCCTGGAGCAATATGGCCTTAGTTGCTAATGCTCCTAAAAACCAAATAACAAACAACAAAACAAACTTAAATATAGGATATTCTTTAAAGCCTATACATGCAATTTTATGGAGCAGGCGGTATTTATATTTAAGAAATGTGTGTTAGCTTTTTTTAAAAGAATGATCAACTTGTTTCTGAGATTCATCTAGGACCAAGCAGAAAAGAAGATGATATAATCATACACCTTTATGCTTTAAGGCTTTGAGATATCACATTATTTTTGAGTATATATGTATGATCTTATCATGAATAATACATGTGCAGTCTACTATACAGTCATTCCATATTAAATTAGAAAAAATATTGATAAAATTTGGCAACCTTCTTGGATTGGGTAAAAATTGGGATAAATCCAAAATTTCATTTCACAGCATCGATTAATTTCAGAGACTATATTTTTTTTTAAGGTTTTTTTTTTTTTTTATCTGATTTACAAAAGTATAACTGATTCTAATTAAGATAGCTTATTCGGTTACCAATGTAAAGCTCTTATATGTAGTTTCTGCTTGCAAACACGCAATACATAAAGCATATAATAAATTAAATTCTTTATTGTTGCTAAGTACGGTACACAGTACTAGGAACAATAAAACTCATGATGACATCTCCAGGAATTTTAGCTTAAGGTGGAAATTGATAAATGTAATAAAATAAAATTGGGAAAAGGAAAAAGTTAGATAATAAGGTTTTAGTTACACAAAAATGAAAAAACAGATAAAAAAATAGGATATTGTAATAAATAGGAAAAATAAAGAGAAAATATAAACATTGCACATTACAACTGAAAACAATTGCGAAGAAGGGCGAATCAAAATAAAACCATAGATTTTGAACAAACAACAGAAGAGACACAGTTGTAGTTGCAGCTCAAAAAACACAGTGCGGCACATTTCAACATAGATAGCAGATGTCATCATTTAGTATCCAGGCATAGTTTCAGCCACATTAGGAAAAAGTTATTCCATTTTAACAGAAAAATCCACTCTAGGAGAATTGAACAGTATTTGTAATCAGTAGCTATTTTCTGCAGTTAATTCCAAGAGGAGTGCCTGGGCAGGTAGGAACAATTGCACAAAGTTTCAGACAATTGTATTTCAGGATTAGTGTGGGGTTAGACCTCAAGGATGGCAGAGGGTTGTGCCACTGACAGAAATCCCAGATGTTTGGGGCATTTATATTTCCTGTGAACATTTTTACAATAGTCATTAAACACTTGATGTCAGTTAACTTTGGGAGCTTGGGTATGTTTAGCTGTTCAGCCATATCTGTGTGTAGAATGTGTTGGCGATGCTTATTTGTAGCTCATTTCGGAGTCCACTATTCACAAGCAGTATTCTATTATTTTCCATGGAACAGACGTTAAGCTAACATGTCTGTAATTACTCATGTCACTTTTTGATCCCCTTTATGAATTGGAGATATAATTGCTCATTTCCAATCCATAGGGACCTCCTTTGTTGTCCCCCTTAATATAATTAGATAGATTCCATCTTCCCCAGGTACCTTTTTATGTCCATCCTCAACAATTTCTCCTCCACTTTCCTTTCAACTATCACAAAGTCATTTACCTCCTCGTTAGAGTGTGATAAACTTCTCGTGTGAATGTAGATGCAATTCCTCGTGTGAACATAGATGCAATTCCTCGTGTGAACATAGATGCAACAACCTATTCAGTTTGTGCACAACCTGAGCAGGGTCATCAACAGTTAAACCATAAATTCCCTTTACGCTTGATAGTAATTATATCTTTAATTAAATAGTACTTTAGCGTGATCACTGCCACCCAGTGGGTCTCTTACCTGCAGATTCTTAATGCAGGAAGAATCATTGCTGATAACCAGCAGTGATTCTTATTTCTCTTTTTGCCTCTCTAACATGTTGCTTTAGAAAACAGTCATCCAAGAAATCCACAAAAGTCATGCTGGTGTGTGAGTGACCAACCCACAAATTCCAGTCAACATCTGGAAAGTTAAAATCCCCATTATGAGACACTGATTTGCTGGCCCACTCTGTTTCCCTATATAGCTATTTGGTATACAGTAATACCCCGACTTACGCTACCCCGACTTACGCGAACTCGGAGTTACGCGGTTCTTGATTTTTTTCGTTTGGCAACGCTGCCGCCCACTATCTTCAAGGTCGTTTTTCATATGTTATCGATATACGGTGCGACGGCGGAGAATGAGAGCGAAAGATGAACAAAATTCAACTTTGTTGCTTTTATGTTTTTTATATCAGTGAAGGGGAAACACATTTCACCATAATAACGTAAAAACCAACACAATTCCAGCTATCGGTATAATCGCAAATGCAATTAGATCGAGTTTACTACCAGTTTATAACAGATTTCACTAGCAGAAACGCAACTGTTTTTTTATTGTTTTATGGTAGTAACCCCTAGAAATGTGAGGTGTTAATAGTGTATCTCTGCCTTTATGGTGTTGTTTATTCAGTTGCTACATGCGCGCAGCTTTGTTTATGCGTATCAAGCGTGCCTCCTCGTTTTGTAATTGTGCTTTATTCCCTAAAAATGAGTAAAATACTTAATTAAAAGGTGTGAAAAGGAAGCGTCCTGGTGAAGACACTGCAGATTCAGAGAGAAAAAGAAAAGCAATTATCGATAAACAGAGGCGGACTGGGTCAAAAATTCTTACCCGGGAAAATTTATAGTGGCCTCATACTATGGTTTATGGCCAAAATCACACTGGCCCACCGGGGTTTCCCCGGTAAGGCTTATGGCCAGTCCACCTCTGTCGATAGAGAAAAAATATGAAATTGTGAAACGCTTTGAGCGAAATGAAAGACCATGTGATATTGCATGTGCTACAGGCCTAAATGAAGCAACGGCGAAAAGCATATGACAATTGCAAACTTGACAGGTTGAAAATTGAAAAGGGCTCAATTGTAAAGGGCTTAAAAATTTTAGAAAACATAGACTCCAACGAAGAACGCGTTATAGCTACAAAGCAAGGAATAAAAAAAATTATTAGCTTGCTACGAAGAAATTCTGCATGAAAAAAAGAACGCGCTGTGTCGTCAGACGAATTTGTTAGATTTTATGAAGCCATCGACATCGAAATAACTTTTTTACGTAAGTCATTTGTTTTTTTAATACATATTTTGTATTAATATGTATAAAGAACTGCAATTTTATTAATATTTTTCTTCTAAACTAGTGTTTTTGTTAGTCCTTGGTCCCAATTAAGCAAAATTTATATGTATTTATATGCAAAGTTGTACCCCGACTTACGCGAATTCGACTTACGCGATTTTCGTCGGACCCACCTATCGCGTAACTTCGGGGTATTACTGTACTCATCACAGTCATTTAGGCCTATAACACACTCCTCTCAATTTTGTTTTCTCAATGCTTATATCACACCCAACTGACTCAACATTGCACTCGTCATCCAAGTCAACTGAATGCACCGCTTTTGATTTAATATTCTTCTTAACTAAGAGCATAACCCCTCCACCTCTCCTGTCCTGTCTGTCATTCCTGTAGACATTGTACTCCCCATATTCAAATTCAGTATCACTTATATGTGTGAATTGTGGTATAATCCAAAAAAAAAAACCACATACCATCAAACTGCCTCCACCAAACTTTGTTGTCATGACAGTACAGCCTGGCAGGCAGCTTTCTCCGGGCATCCACCACACTTAAGCATCACTGTCACACTAGTAGACCATCTCCCATGACTCATAACTCCAAAGCACAGCTTTCCTTTTGTGTGTGGTCCAAGAATGATGAGCTTACACCAAGCTAGATGACATCTGGCATTAGTCTTGGTGATTAGTGGCTTGTGGATAGCCTCACAACTATGGTAACCTATATCATGAAGTGTCTTGTGCACTGTACTGATGCTGGTATTTATACATGTCCCAATCTCACCGAGGGCCTGTGTGTGCTACAACAAGGTCAACCTCATTTCCAAGCAGATGATTATTTGCAGGGCTGTCCTGTTTTCAGGTCATTTTTGACACTTTCACCATCAGTCTGCTTCCATTTACAGATCATGCCACTAATTATTGACCTAGGGACCTTCAGTGCCATTTTAATGTCACATTCAGACCAATTGCTATATCTGAGTGATACCACATCTTTGCTGTTCCTACAATGTCTGCATTCAACGACTTAATCAGCACTTAATTCATCAAATTTATTTACAATGCGCCTAGCATTTGTGTATAGCACAAATTCTTACTCTTAGTTACCGTAACACAGCCCATATATTCATTTGTTCCATGATGATATACAGCAGGGCTTGAAATTCCAGGCTGCTGCATGTACCAATAGTAACAATGCAAGAATCACTTTCACCTCTGCCTGCAGCTCTAGTTAAATAATAACATTCCTGTTGTTGTTTAATTTTTAAAAAAAAATGAAATTTGAAAATGAGAGACCACAGTGATAGTGCTTTGTGAGAAATTCTTGAATGAAAAGCACCAAATGTTCAGGACTTTTTCATAATGCAGGCAAAGCACCAATTCCCCAAAGCTCACTTTTCCAGCTATTTTCTCCGAACTGCATTGCACATTTACCAAAAATCTGGCTTGTAATATTCCTAATTCACTATTGGACCATGCAGGATAAATTTATAATGAACAATACCTGTGGGTCGGAAAATATAGTAAGCATTATCATCACATTTGATCAAGATTGTCTTGCAATAGCAAGACTGTTTCATTGGGTGTTTGAGAAGATGGAGTTTGCCATTGAGAGGACAGGACTTTGATTTGTTATTTGTATTTGCATGTTTTTTGGATATTCTTTCCTCACGTGCACTGGTCGTCCTATTCAACCCAGAGGTTCACTAGAAGATTGATGTCAGGGCTTCGGCCTAGCCAGTCCAACTTTTCAGTGCTCATATCCTCAAACCATTTCATCACAATACAAGCAGTATGACACAAAATGTTCTACTGCTAATACAAGTATAGGCCTTCCCCAACATGATGCCACAATGTAGTTAATGAACTATTATTTAGGACTTATAGAGAGATCTCGGCAGTCATTGTTTTTATCCAAAACTACCAATGGTCCCAGGCTAAATGAAAAACAGAAAAACAACCACATACCATCAAACTGCCTCCACCAAACTTCGTTGTCATGACAGTACAGCCTGGCAGGCAGCTTTCTCCGGGCATCCACCACACCTAAACGTCACTGTCACACTAATAGACCATCTCCCATGACTCATAACTCCAAAGCACAGCTTTCCTTTTGTGTGTGGTCCAAGAATGATGGGATTACACCAAGCTAGATGACATCTGGCATTAGTCTTGGTGATTAGTGGCTTGTGGATAGCCTCACAACTATGGTAACCTATATCATGAAGTGTCTTGTGCACTGTACTGATGCTGGTATTTATACATGTCCCAATCTCACCGAGGGCCTGTGTGTGCTACAACAAGGTCAACCTCATTTCCAAGCAGATGATTATTTGCAGGGCTGTCCTGTTTTCAGGTAATTTTTGACACTTTCACCATCAGTCTGCTTCCATTTACAGATCATGCCACTAATTATTGACCTAGGGACCTTCAGTGCCATTTTAATGTCACATTCAGACCAATTGTTTATGTGGCACCCTGTTACCATTCTGTGCTGGAAGTCTGTTAACTTTGTCAATTGCATCATGCATTCACAATTGTTACTACTGTCACCTCAAAGCCTATAAGTATATATACAGTAGGCCCTCGTTATAATGCGATTCGCTTTACACTGATTTGCTATAACGCTGTTCCTATATTATAACCCGTATCTGACTATAACGCTGTCACAAATCACTTTAACGCTCTTTTACAGATTGCATTTTTGGCATATTTAACGAAATCGTTTCATTTGATGGAGTTGACAGCTTGAAAATGAATAGCAAAACAGCATTAAAACGTTTCCCACGCTCAGTGAAATTTTCTCACATGCCAATTTAATTGCAGTACAGTGACTTGTTACGTAGTTCCGAGATCAACATTTTAAAAAATGATCAAGTATATTGCTTGTAATATTTGCGTTATATGCATTTATCCAAAGTCTAGTCATCACTCAGTACAGTATAAGCATTGTGTGTAACGGACAGTTTACTCGAGACCTTTGTATCATAATTAATGCAACCAATGCAGTTACATTTTCGAAGAGTTAATAATGGCGGATAAGAATGAAAAAGCAACGTCTGTATGCAGTACGAAGACTATAAATGTAAGAAAAAGACTGAATTTGAAAATTAAATTAGTCGTTTTGAAGTGAATCGATTCCAGTCAATGACAAGCGGATGTGTGCCATAATTTAGGACTGGCAAGTTTAACTGTAAGAACAATTATAAAAAATAAAGAATTAATTTTAGCAGTGGGAAAGACTGTTGTTCCACTGCAAGTAACTAGGGCTAGGCTGGCTATTAGGATTGAAATGGAGAGACTTCTAAATAATTTTATTGAAGATTATATCCAATGCAGAATTCAGTTAAATATTATAAAAGAGAGAGAGAGAGATGATGATCTGAAGAAAACTCACCTAAAAAAAAAAAAAAAAATGTGGAACCATTTAAAACTAGTAAGAGCCGGTTGAATAGATTTAAAATCCAGGGAGAAGCCACAAGTGCAGATCAAGGAGCCAAAACTTTCAAAAAAGAACTTGTTAAAATTATTGAAGAGGGGTATTATGTATTATACTTCTCAACAAGTTTTTAACTTAGATGAAGCTAAAATTACTCTATTACCCTGAGAGATGACTCTCTCAGGGTAATAGGGAAATTTTTTTTTTTTTTTGGCTGGTGCAGCATAAGCCTCAGGCTTCCTTGCACCATATGGCTAATAATAATATAATATAATATAATATAATATAATTATCAGAAGCAGGACTTTTATGGAAACAAATGCCTAAAAGAAGTTTCATATTGAAAGAAGAAAAAACACGCCAGGTTTCAAAGCGATGGATTGGTTGACTTTATTGTTGGTTGTAACACTGTGGGGGATTTAAAATTAAAACCCCCTTTAGTTTATTAGGAAGAGGGCCAAAGTACATTTTTACAAAAGGGCACATTTTTATGATTAAATTCATCAATTAAATTAAATCAATTAAAATCAATTTAGATCAATTAAGTTCATGATTTTAATTGGAATTTTAAGTTTAATTTTGATATGTAAGTAGTTACCACATAATTATATACGTATGTAATGCAGAATATTTTTATGTACAAATATTTTAATATTAAATATTTTGACATTTGTGCATCTTTTCATTACCATTTATTATTGATTATGAAATATCTTATGGCACCGACCGCAACTCACAAATACATATGTTACCTTATGGGAATGCACCGCTCGCTTAGCGCGGATTCACTTAGCGCTCTGTTTTTCCAGAACGAATTATCCACGTTAAGCAGGGGTCACCTGTAGTTGTGCCTGACAAATGGTGTTTGGATAGGACATGACCAGCTATTAGTAGAAGGTTGTCCATATATTAATAGTAGGGAGCTTTAGATTTATATCTGTGTCTAAATTTCTGATAATTTGTATTTGAGAACCAAAAATAGCTACACTTCTCCCATTCAAAAAACTACCTAAAATTCCAGGCCAGGTTATATATTAGTGGTCACTGAACCTGATCCACGTGCCTCTGCTCATCTCTATTCTTCTTTACTTATTTGCTTTACTTTTTCTATGTGTATTTCTTGTCTACCCTTCCATCTTCATTAAATCCTGATCCTTGATACACAAAAGTACTAACTTGTTTTAATTTTTGGTTATTTAGGCCACACTAAATTTTCCTTGTCCCCCAACTGTCATAAATTTGTTTTCATTTAACTAATTTTCATGCTAAATTCTCTACAACCGTTATCTAATTTATTTAGAGGTTTCTGAAGATCTTGCAAGCTACTATATAAAAGCACAATAAAATCTGCATATAGCAATAACCGAATTATTACATCTCCCATACTAAACTTTGTCAGTAACTTTCATTTAATGATAGTGATACACAAAATTCAAAAAAAAAAAAAAAAGTGATAAGGCACAGCCATGTCTCATTCCATGTTTAACCTTAAACCATTTCCCAATGCTTACTGCATATCTACCATTTTAATACAAACTTTTTTATTCCCCTTAAAAGATTTTCTTGATGTCAAGTTTTTCTGAAATTTTAAAGAGCAAATTTCTAGGTCCCTTTTTTTCATATGCTTTTTCAAGATCAATAAATCATAAATTCAGGTTCTTGTTGAGTTCCAAGACTTTTGTTCAGTTTGCTACAAGCTGCCGCTACTTCTCTAGGTTACTTGCACAAATTTTACCTGGTACACTGAGGAGTGAAATTTCTCTATAATTTCCACATTCAGTTTTATTTTCCATTTTATGTATTGATACAGTTAACTCCTTTGTCTAGTTTTCTGGAACTTGCCCTTTCTTTTGAAAAATACCCTTGGATATTGTGATGTAACCACTGTGTACTATTTTTTCTCCAGCTTTTAGCATTTCAGGTCTAATTTTGCTTCTGCCTGCTGCCTTTTCATACTTCATATTTTCCATAACCTTTTCTACCTTAATAATAGAAATGGTATCCAAAATTTACCCATTTAGTAAATCAGCAAAGTATTTACTCCATACTTCTAAAATACTTTCTCTTCTACTTTAACTTTGCCCTTACTGTTTTTGATTACTTTAGTTATGATTTTTCCACCTTACTTATATTTATTTTCCCCATATCTTATCCTAAACCCATCCCAATATAGTTTTCATTAGTCCCTTTCACACATCTTGGCCCTATTGCACTTTCTTTTGTATTCCAATAAGGGTTTCTTTAATCCACCATGGCATTCTGAATTTCCTGTCTTTAAGTGCTCTCTCTCTCTCTCTCCCTCCCCCCTCCCCCCATATATCTGTATTGCAGCTTCCAAATATCTCTTAGATTTTGGCCATTCTTCATCTAAAGTTATGGTAGCATCAGAAATAACATGTAATATGCCTCTTATTACATGTAGCATTTAGGGTTAAAAAGCCTCAGACTGTAGGAAGAGTTTACTGACATAAATTAGTGCATTAGCATAAATTCTCATTTGTATACACAGTAAACCAACTGAAGTTGTACAGAGGCATCATTACATAATATCTCATTTTGTGAATTCCTTCACAACAAGTTGCCTATCTCATTATACTTCAAATGAGTAACACTTCCCAAGTAGAGAAGACTATATTGTTACTTATTATGAAATAAAGGCATTCCTTCATATGTGCTCATCTAAGCATGGTCATATCTGGAACATGGTTGGTTGGCATTTGCCAGGAAGACATCTCCGCAGTACCTCCTCCTTGCACGCAAGGCTCTAGAGGTTACATAATTTTAAGAGACATTTCCCAAATGTGACTCTGGACACTCTCAATTTGCTCAACGTCGACCTGTGGTCTATTGACAAGGCATATTGTGATGGCATCTTGGCCTATCTTTCTATTTGTAAAGGGAAAGTGCCAGGCCTAGTTAGCTATTGTCATTTTATATTCTGCTCAATTTGTAGTCTTTTTTTCGTTTTAATTACTATTACTTTTTTTTTTTTTTTAATCTTTATTTGTAATTTTATGTAACTTCTTAACTCTATAAGATAAGATTCCTCTGGCTGTCTGTGTAAGGAATCACTAATGTATACAATTTATGTTAATAAAGAATTTTTATTATTACCAATGAGGGGCCAGATAGCCCTGAAATGGCCGTTTGGATGGCGGTACCCACTGAGAATAAGTAACAAGAGTCTTCTCTACTGAGGAAGTGTTACTTATTTGAGGTATGAGATAGGCAACTCTTTGTGAAGAAATTCACAATATAAAATGCTGTGTAATGATGTTAATGCACTAACTTATATGTCAATATACTTCTTATTTTAATAATACCTCTTATTTTTGGCACTAATTATCATTTTTGATTGCCATTTCCAAAACCATTATTTTACTTAAAAATTCAGAAATAATCAAAAAGAAAAACAATTTAAAATTAGGGCATAAGCTACTATGAGAATGTGCTGTCATCAAGTTTAACAACTTTAGATAATAACCAGCACTAACAAGTCTCTTCCTTTTCTGAGGATATAATAATATTAATAAAAAGCATTTATTAAATATAGCATAAAACATTTAATTGCAAATTAAACTTTTCACTAATCTTTACGAAAAACGTTTTCTTGAGCACATCTGCAATGTATTCTTCCAAAAAAAAACAAAATTATGGTTAATGCCTGGCTTAACATACTTGGAATATTGGATTTATGATCCTATAGTTCATTAGTAGGCAAAATTAAACAATCCATGTCTTTACCACTATATGCCCAACTACTCAAACATTTTGAGATTTTCATATCACCATTGAATTGAGCTAGTAGGTTCATATCATGTGAACAGGCACTTCTTTATAATAACCACTATGGCAGTTTCAGGTATTAACAGTCTTTGTTCTTTGTATCCTAAGCAATCTCTAATAGAGAGAACATTTGCTTATTAATAAAGCAAATTTTTACAATAAGAAGTCATAGTAATGAGTTCTTATTGTAAACAAACTTTACTTTATTTTACTGCAAATTCATGTTTGTTGTCAAATAGAGTGAACATTCAGGAAGTTATTTTCTGTGTCTTGGGCAGCATAACAGTTGAATAGTGTAATCAATCCCCTCCACTCTGGCAGAATTAAGTAAAAGTAGTGGAATGTGCAAAATACTCAATAACAATGTATTTCAAAAGAACTTGTACCCTACTGGGTTCCCATGAGACTTATTTCACACTATCCATCCTTTGTATTCACCATTTAGCAGCTAGTTCTATGTTCTGCTCCTTTCAGGCAATAATAATTAAATTAACTGTATTCTCAATAGAGTTATTACTCTTTGTGCTATTTCAAATTTTGTTATAAATTTCAGTGTATTCTATAATTTATCTGAATTTAACCACATGATACACAGTCCCTTTGCATCCTGTATGTTAGAAATCTGTAAATAAATAAACCCTAAAATTTTGATTTGATTTGAAGGGAAGGAATGCTAAGGCAGCTTGTGGGGTTTACAATTGTATTGTTACGAAAATGGTGCTAACATTATGTGGATTATAGAAATCATAGAGAAGTTGTAAGATATATTGTAAAACAATATAGGAAATGTTTTTATATTTTGGTAAAAATTTAGTTATTTTTATACAAGAAATGTAAATAATAATAATTAGAAAACATTTTATCTGTCAGATATGTCATGTTCATGGTGTATTATATAAATAAATAAAACTTGCTGCTTTTGGATGTAATAATTGTATTGTTCACTATATAGGCTCATTACAAGAACAGAAACTCTGAAGTACTGATTCATTCAATTTTTCTTTTGTTCTTAACAGTATGTTATTTTTCTTTGATCTTTAAAATACTTTTCAAAGATGCTAAATTGATTTTCTGTATTGGCATAAGAATATAGTACTTGGGCTACAATATCTATTGAGAGCATCCTTGGATGCAGGGAAGTCCCTACACATTGTAGATGTGCAAATGGCTCTCCTATTTACAAAGATGTTCCAAAGGGTGAAATAAGTAATCACAGACCTGTAAGTTTGATTTCTCTGCTATGGAAAAAATAATGAAAAGATCATCTCAATAGGAATGGGGCTATGAGGTTGTCACAATGTGGATTTGTTAAGGGGAAATCATTGCAGTCCAATCTGTTTGACTGTTATGAAATCAAAAGAATGATTTTCATTTTATATACTTGGATTTTAATAAAGCTTTTGATACTTTTCTGCATAAACAATTGTACAAGTTGGAGCAATGTGGCATGGGAATAAGTGATACAAGGTAGAGTAAGATTGAGAATAGTTAAAAATAGCCTCTTCATAGATAATGTTATGAGAGGGTCTCACATAATTTGATGTTAGGACCATTACTGTTTTTAATATTTATTAAAATGCCAGAGCCTGCTGATGATAGAAGGGTGAGCTGAGTGATTAATGGCATAAGAAATGCTAAAGAAAGATAAAATTTAGCTTGGATGAAAAATGAAAATTGCAGTTTTTTTAAACTGCAATTTTACCAAAGTGGGGTTAGTTAATGAAATAGACCTGGGTAGTGGTACAGTCTGTTCATTGAGCAATGAAGAGAGGAGAGAGGCTGCTAGAGGAGTTAATGGGTTTCTGTCAGATGTACAGAAATTTTGCTAGAAGAACAAAGGTTGATTATCTTATTGTATAAAGCAGTGGTTGTCCACATCTTAATACTGCACATCTGTTTAGAAAGGATGTAGAAAATAGTAACAAGATTATATAATGCCACCAAAAGTATTCTTACCGAGAAAGACCAGGTGAAGTATTCAAGGCAGTGGCAAAACTAAATTTTGGACCTTCCCTGCCAGATTGCCAAGTGACCCCACGTGATCTTTAAAAAACATACAAAACTAGTCATTACGTCCCCTTGGATCTGGAAATGTGGTAGTTTCATCACTAGTTTAAGGCTTTATATGAGTTGAATAAACTAAATGCTGATAACATCATTACTCTTTTGGGGGCAATGCAGAAAAGTGGAACATAAATTTAAGTGGAAAAACAATAGTTGCAGAATAAATATGTGGAAATTTTCCTTCTGTGCATTTAATTGTTAGAAGTATATAATTTCATGAAATTTAAAGGAAGATTGTTCAAGCTAATAGGTATAGTCTTGGGCAGCATTGGGGTTTTTTTTTTTTTTTGCTGCTTTGCATCATTTTGAATGATAGAGAATGTGACTTTTCATTGCCCCCTTGCAACTTGTTCAGCATCCCAATGTTTATATTTCCAAAATTCATGTCAGGTATCAATTTGAATTGTTCTCAATTTAGAAACAGCTCCTGTGTATAGCATTCCATATCTGTTACAGTAAGCCAACAGTCAACCATCAATGGAAAAAAATTTTCCTATTGCCTTCAACCATTCTAGAGCAAATTGTTCGTTTCCAACTTATTATTCTTTGGCTAGAAGTACAAATAGGATTGTCAGCAAGAATTGCCTCTTTGTGATAGGCTGTTGCTCTATTGCACTAAAATTCACCATTTTCAGTTTGTAGATAGGACTAACCGCTGCTGCACCCAAAAACCGAGGCCCTTCAATCGTAATATATGACCTGGCCCCAGATCACCTATCAGAGGAGCTATTCCAAAGAAATCTACAGGCCATATTTCCGGACAGGATTAAGGAAGACCTAGTGACGCCCAAGTACATAACCAAGTCAAGGGACAGAAGCCGCCAAAACTGAGTTGTCGAGCTCGCGCCCATGGCATGGAGGGCTTTAAGCACCCAGAACAGAATCTATGTTAACTGGGGCAGTCACCGCTTTCGGGAGCATGTGACTGTGCCCAAATGCTACAGGTGCTGCAAATTTGGGCATACAACCCACACATGCACCCAGACAATTCCCACGTGCGGGCACTGTTCGGCAAAAGGTCACACCTTCCGTGATTGCCCAAACAAAAACACCGACCCAACCTGTGCAAACTGCAAGAGTTTAAAGCTAGTTAGCGCACATTCAATCAGAGATGGTCAATGTCCTACATACCTGAAAGCAAAGAGTTTATTCCAATCAAGACTCAACTATGGGAACACATCCTAAAAAATATAACATCACAGAGGTTAAATTCATGCAGATAAATGCACATAGAGCCAAGGCGGTCGCCGACCAAATCCACAAGAAGGCGGAAGAAGAAAACATTGATGTAGTAATATTACAAGAACCATATGTACATATGAAGGCTGTCAGGGGCTATCCCATAACATACAAAGTAGTCCAAACGGGGGATGACACCCCATGGGCAGCGATTTTGGTAAGAAACCCAGATATAACGGTGACCAAAATCACTCAGCTATGCACATCTTGGGCCGCATGTGCCCAACTCACCACGTCCAAGGGCGTGTTTTATGTCATAGCCCTTTACTGCTGTCCGGGTGAGAACATCGACTTCGCAGTAAGGTACCTAAGTCTGGCTAGTGATATGCTCCCAAATGCAAAAATCATCGTGGGAGCAGACGTTAACTGCCAGTCGCCAATGTGGCACAGCCATACCCCAGATAGACAGGGTACCAGAAACGGTACCAAGTTGGAAGAGTTCCTGGCAACCTCAACATTAACTGTACTAAACTTACCCAACAATCTGCCTACATTCTGCAACACATTATGGGAGTCCATTATAGACATTACCATGGCAACTAGGAATGCTGCCAACAACATTTCCAAATGGACCGTCTGTGAGGCCTGGATAACGTCTGATCATCGTGCCATTACGTTCAGTCTAAACAAATCACTGGCCACAGTACCTGTGAACAGACAAACTGCCCATAGATATGCCATAGCAAAGGCAGACTGGGAACTCTTCCAGACCACCCTACGGAATAACATACAACAACGACAGAGAGAACTCCAACGTATCGAGGACCCAAGAATCCTCCAAATTAAAACGACTGAAATCATGAAACAAGCCAGCGACACAGCCATCAGGAAGAAAAATCCAACACCAGGGAAAGTGCCCTGGTGGAATCAAAACCTCCAGCGACTCAGGAAGGAGGCACAAGAAAGAAGAAAGGCCTTCCAGCAAGCCAGACGACGCTCCTGGCTGATGGCGGAAATTGAAACCCTACGACAGAGCTACAAAGAGGCGAGAAACGCCTATACAGCACAAATTAGAGAAAGCAAAAACCAATCCTGGGAGCACCTGGTCTCCACCACTGGAAACAAGGACCCTTGGGGACTTGTATACAAGATCGTCACCAACAAACTTCCCAGAGGGGAAGTAGTTGAAGCCACTAAAACACCTGAAGGAAACTTGGCTATCACTTGGGAACACACCATCAACAATATCCTTGACGCTGCCTTTCATCCAGAGATACAAACAATGATAACAGAACAGAACTGAGTTTTCCAGGCCAACGAGACTCATCAAATGGCAACAAAAGAGCACCCTTTCACCATGGAAGAGATCAGCAATGCAGCAGACCTAATAAAGGGAAATAGATGCCCTGGACCGGACCTTCTGGAACCCGAAAATATCAAAAAAAAAAAAAAAAAGAAGGCGCCTCCGTAGCCAGGTGGGAAGGAGCAGCAGTGCGTAGCATACGCTTCTTGATTAGACCGGGGTTCGAGCCCGTCACCACCAAATACGGAGGATGCGGAAAGGTCAGGGAATGACCACCTCATATCCCTGGAGCAATATGGCCTTAGTTGCTAATGCTCCTAAAAAAAAAAAAAAATAAAAATAAAAAAAAACGGTAGAGTACGCTCCGAACTTACTACTAACCCTATATAACCTCTGTCTCAGAGAAGGTATCTTCCCGAATTCCTGTTAAACTCATCCTAAAGAATCCAACAAAGCCACCACACCTTCCGGACTCCTGTCGGCCCATTGCACTTTTGACAGTTATCAGTAAGCTATTTGAACGACTACTTTACACACGGATCCAACATTACTATGATGAGGCAGGCCTGGCCTCAGCAAACCAATTCGGCTTCAGACGGGGAACCTCCGCCGTGGATGCCTTAACTCACCTCCTGACCAAGGTAAACAGATGTAATACAAAGTACTTCCTAGTGATAGCCGTGGACTTCGCTGGGGCGTTCGACTCACTTTGGTGGCCGAGCGTCCTGGCGAGGTTGCGCGAAGCCAACATGCCGGAAAACCTCTATAACACAATCAAAAGTTACCTAAGCAACAGAACCATCAAAGTCACCGCCCCCTATGGCACACTCTCCAGGCATGTCCATCGGGGCTGCCCTCAAGGTTCGGTCCTTGGCCCACTACTGTGGAATATTGTCTTGGACACCTTTCTTAACATCGATCTCAATGAAGTACAATCTCAGGCATTTGCGGACGACCTCATTCTGACGACACAGGCAAACTCAAGAGCTGCGTTAGAGGTCCTCGCAAATCGGGCCCTGACCACTCTCCAAGAATGGGCAAACCGAAATCAACTCAAAATATCCTCCACAAAAACAAACTCCATCCTACTAAAGGGACGCCTTGATCTTAGGCGGCCTCCGCAAATAAAAATTGGGCAGGAAACAATCAAATTCTCCAACCAACTGAAATACCTAGGCGTGATATTGGACCAAAAACTGTCATTTCAGGACAATCTGAAATATCTCCGTAAAAAAATAAGACGCTACGCAGCCATGGTTGCCAGGGTCACGCGTAAAGAATGGAGCTTAAAAAAGCGAGTCCTCAAACTGTTCTACAAAGCTATCTTCACTCCGATCGTCACCTACGCATCCTGTGCATGGTTTCAAAAAACTACAACAGCAGTAAACAGATGTATCACGGACCAAATTCACAGATCCATCCTCCTAACCATCACTCGCGCTTGCCGCACGGTGAGCACCCACGCCCTGCAAGTGCTCGCAGGCACTCTCCCGCAGGGCCTAGAAATCATACAACGCGGCCTACTATACTACCTAGACAAAGGCACCCCACAGACTTTTCTGGGGTTCACTATTGACCTAACCAGCAACAGAAATGTGGAAAAGAAGAGGATACAAACTCACCTGCAGCAGGCATGTCAGGAAAGGTGGAGCAACTCTCAAAAGGGAGAGATCACAAAGAAATTTCTACCCAATATTGAACAAAACTACCCAACCTCACCCAACTGGTTCTCCCCAGGTCTACAAGCAACGTACCTCTTAACTGGACACGGAGCTATTAATGCCAAACTGTCTCTACTTGGGATTCAGGTTGATCCAACTTTCACTTGCGGGGGGCTGGAGAGCTGGCAGCACCTAATGTATGACTGCAGGCTCTATGAAGACCTATGTGGTGTTTTACTCACCAGAATCCACTACTTACCACAGGGACAAGAACATCACCTCCTAGACCCAAAGGAGGAGTATCAAGCCTTCTCAGATTACGCACAGGCACTGTTCACGAGGAGGAGGACGAGGAGAAACCAAATGGCCACAACCCACTACCATTATAACCAAAGAACATCTGTTCTTCAGCTCACCGGGCTCCCTTGCCTGGTGCCTTTCCACCCCCCTCCCCTGCGCCAGTGGTGGGACAGTCCCCCTGGCGCCCCCTACTTTCTCCTGGTGAGGCATGGGCATGCCTCACTGACTTCTGGGGTTGCCTACTCTATCATCCCCATATTTCTGCCTTAACCCCCCAGCCTTCAGTCTCCCACCCACTCTATCTTTATGCTAGCGAATGTCCCACACACAAAAACTTAATTATGTCAAAATCCCCGTTCGCCCATTCTTTCGGCCTTTATTATGCAAGCATTATCCCCCTCACCTAACGATCATCAAGCCGACGATGATGGATATATGTCTCTGTTTGTATGTACGTGCATATAAAAGAGCGCACGCGTTTTTTTTTTTTTTTTAGGTCCTAGCCTCTGAAATCTCAGGAAATTAGGTGGCAGGACCTGCCAGAATGAAACTAAAACTACTGGGTTCCTGGTCTGCCTCCACGGGGCGAAGGTGGGGCAACGTTGGGCCTCAGCAGGGGTCCAGCGGCTAAACGACCAGATGAACAACGGTACACAACATCACACATACAAAGCCCACACACTTTTAAATCTCTGGCATTTCCCAGTGAACTGGTACACCCACAATGAAAGCAACACGGAGATGGGGGAAACCCCTGGTGCCGTCTGACACTAAATACACCTTACACCTTTGTAGATAGTGTGAAGTTGATGACCTTTGGCAGCTATCATCTGTTAAGAGCAAAAAAGGTGATATTGTTGAGAAAAATCTGATTAGTAATGATCAGAATTGCAGACACTTGCCCAGACATGATTGGAGGGAGTACGTGATGATAGCCTTGTCAATCAAATTGGCCCTAGAGTGGCAAGCCTCATGGGATAACATTTTTCTCAGTATAGTCTATGCTTGTTAACAGGAGAGACTGTTTTCACAGGGAGAAAGTACACTTAAATAGAAGAGGTGTAGGAATATTTGCTGGTGGGAGGGTACACAAATTAACAGATTAACAGCAGCCACCAGCAGAGGTGTCAGGGATTTCTAGGCCTGCTGAGGATGGTATATCATGGAACTAGTAGATATTTGAGTTGTGTATTTTAACTGATTAAAAAAAAATGTACATATATACTTTGTATACACTAATGCTAGGAGCATAGAAAATAAATTTCATGATTTTGAAGTCATCAAATACAGACACTGTGTGGATATTGGAGAGTTGATGTCACTCTAATAGAAAGTATTCAAAATTTGAATACAAGGAGTGAAATGTGTACGAAAAGGACAGCAGGGGGAATAGAGTTAAGCTCCTAGTTAAAAAGCATGCAAGATGTACAGCATTGCATCCATTTGACATCGTTGGCCAGTTCCATGTTGAGTCAGTTTTGTGTGACATAAGCACTGGGAAAACAAAACTGAGAGTTGGAGTGTATTTTAGGCTTTATGATTATAATGAATATCATGAAAAACTGTACAGAGTGAGCCAGTAAATCAGATTCTGATAATTGGGAGCTTTACCTTTCTAAATATTGTGGGTTGTTCTCACACCGTAGCCAGACTTTTCTGGATATATTAGATGACATAAAGGAACCACTAGTTGGCAGTTATCACAGTGTGCTGATGTGATATTTTACTCAGAGGTAACTACCATCAGGGGCAAAGGGAAGGGTTTTTGCTTTCATAAAAGTGACTATGGTGGTCTGAGTTTTTAAATTCTATACAGTGGGACCAACTGATGATGTTATCAACAGTAAATTCTAAATGGGAAGCATTCAAAGAATTAATCTTGAAAGCTACTAAGTTTTTCAAAACAAACTAACAAATATTGTTCAAGGTTTAGGATTAAATGGATGACAGATGAACTAATGAGGCATGTGGTAGAGAAGAAAAATGCATGGGATACATATAAATTAACAGGTGACACAGAAGCCTATGGGAGATAAAAGCTGGTCTATAATCAAGTCACAAAGGAGGTTAGGCAGCAAAGGCAGATAGGCACCTCCGTAGCCAGGTGGGAAGGAGCAGCAGTGCGTAGCACATGCTTCTTGATTAGACCGGGGTTCGAGCTCATCACCACCAAATACAGAGGATGCGGAAAGGTCAGGGAATGACTACCGCATATCCCGGAGCAATATGGCCTTAGTTGCTAATGCTCCTAAAAAATAACAAACAACAACAAAGGCAGATTACGAGAAATCTTTGGCAAAGGATGCAAAGAGTTCTTTACTTATGTAAACTCTAGAAGAAAGGGGATGAATCAGATTGGTCCACTTGATATTGATGGTCTGACTATTGATGATCCTGCTCAGATCGTTGACAAACTGAATGAGTATTTTACATCAACATTTACACACAAGTTATTCAGGAAGGAGAATGCCAGCGGTGTGTTAAACTCTGGCAGTGAACTAAATGATTTTGTAATAACTGAGAGCAAAGTGGAGCAGAAATTGGACCATTTAACATAGATGGGTTCACTATTGATCATGCTCAGGTAGCTGATAAACTGAATGAGTATTTTGCACCTGCATTCACACATGAGGAGTTATTCAATGTGAGGAATGCCAAAAAATAAACATAAGAAAGGCACCTGGGAAGGATGGAATCTATCCAGTTATATTAAAGGAGGCAGCAAAGGAAGTAAGCAAACCTTTAGCCATAATTATGAGAGCTTCCTTGGAGTCGGGGGGATACCCATGGACTGGAGATGTGCAAATGTGACCCCAATTCACAAAGCAGGATCAAAGGGTGACACAAGTAATTATAGACCTGTTAGTTTAACTTCTGTTGCTGGAAAATTAATGGAGGCACTGGTTAAAGAAGCACTGCAGGATCATCTTGACAAGACCAGTTATAGCTCAGACACAGCATGGTTTTGTTAAGGGGGAAGTCTTGCCTGACCAGTTTGATTGGATACTATGATGTGGTCACAGAGGTACTGGATGAAAAAAATAATTTTGATATCATTATACTTGAATCTTAAGAAGGCTTTTGATGCTTTTGCACATGGAAGACTGCTGTACAAATTGTAGCAGTGTGGCATTAAGGGCAAGTTGCTGCTATGGATAAAGGAATGGTTGATTGGGAGAAGACAGAGAATTGTAATCAATGGTCACTGCTCTTTCTGGACTGATGTTATTAGTGGAGTCCCACAGGGTTCGGTGTTGGGTCCATTGTTGTTTTCTGTATTTATTAATGATATTGATGAAGGTATATCAGGCTTAATGTCAAGTTTGCAGACAATACGAAGGTTGGCAGAGTTGTTAATGACACTATGCTACTGCAACAGGATCTTGAAAAGTTGAGCAGATGGGCTAAGAAGTGGCGACTGAAGTTTAACATTGACAAATGTAAAGTATTGCATATGGGAAGCAGTAACCCCAGAGAAACATATCAACTGTGTGGTACTTCACTGATGGTGGTAGAGAATGAAAAGAACCTGGGGGAAATTGTGCAGTCAGATATGAAATTTTCTGAGCAGTGCAAACGGTCTGCAAGAATAGCTCATAGTGTCTTGTCAGCGATATACAGAAATTTTTCTAGCAGGGATAAGGAAGTGATTATCCCCTTGTATAAGGCAATGGTCAGGCCACACCTTGAGTACTGTATATAGAACTGGAGGCCTCATTTTAAGAAGGATGTAGAGCTGCTGAAACGAGTACAAAGAAGGGCAACATGATTAGTGAATGGAACAATGGATTGCTGTTACCGAGAAAGGCTTAAGTTCTGCAAATTGCAGTGTCTGGAGACTAGGCACCTGCAAGGTGATCTGATTGCCTGCTGGTATAGCCCACATATGGGCTATACCAGCAGGCAACCCCTACGGCAGCCTATCCTAACCAAGGTTCATCGGCATAAAGGACTCGCCTTGTGCAAAGAGCATGCATGGTATCAAAAGTGCAGTATGGTGTGGGGTACGTTTCACTGGCAGGAACTTGGACCCCCCTTGGTACATGTGGAACAACGTATCAGTGGCCTTCGCTGTTGTCAACTGCTTGCTGACTGTATACACCCCACTATGTTACACTTTTTCCCAAATGGCAATAGTGTCTTCCAAGATGACAATATGTCGAGCCATCCAGCACTTGTTGTGCAGGAATGGTTTGAGGAACACAGTTCTGACTTCCAGCATACGATTGGCCTCCGAACTCCACCAATATCAATCTCATAGAGCACTTGTGTGACACTATGGAAAGGCATATCAGGCGTCTAGATACACCAATCACCTCCATTCCTGCATTGCTGACCACATTGCACACAGCTTGGTTGGCCATACCTCCTGAGCGCTTCCGACATCTTGTTGAATCAATGCCACATCAGGTAGGTGCTGTACTGAGGGTAAAAGGACGTACGAAGTATTAGGTAGGTAGTCATAATTCAGTAATCACTCAGTGTATATTAATAGCCCTACTATTAATATAAACATCTGCATATCTACAAATCACCTTTATTTACATTAAAACTAATAATGTGTGCTGAAATCTTTAGCCTTTGACTGCCTCTTGTTTTCGTGAACACACTACCAGTTTTTTTATAAATGTCCTCTGATACTTTTCACCATTCAGCCTTCAAATAGCAACCAGTTCAGCTCTGTTCTTTAGGCAGTCTCCTTACACCCAGCTGATGATCTGATTCAACCCAGAGGTTCTTTCTAGGACAGGTTGGGATTCAGGGCTAGCCAGTCAAACTTTTTTATAATCATGACCTTGCACCAGTCCATCACAATGTGAGCAGTATAATATGGAGTTGTCTTGCTGGTACAGATACCTTGGCCAAAGTGCTTCCCCAACGTAGGTAATGCATTTTTCTCCAGGACATTAGAGAAACCACTGCATTTATGTCTTTGGTCCCAGGCCAAACCATGAAAAACAGCTGTTAATGATGTCAGGCTGCTTTCACGGTGTGAATGAGTTATCGATCTTGAGTGAGAGTTGTTGCATGGTTATTTACATTGGAACATTGTATTATTTGTCCTGCAAACTGGCAAATTGTCCACATAATGCATGCTATTTAAGCTTATAGCCTTAGTTGCTTTGGCACATAAAAACAACAACAAAAAAAAGCTCTAGTAGAGTAATTTCGTATTTACAAAGAGTTTCTTTCCGATCGATGTTCTTTCTGCTCTTCTGTTGTACAGCCATATGTCTTTGTAGCTCCGGTTAATCAGTTAAATTAAAAGAGTTATGCTTAGGTTTATATGATGATTTTGATGTTGGTGTATTCCTAAATTGACGCTGAACAAGAGAATATCCATTGTGTGGCAACCTGGACATCCAGGTATTTATTATTTATAGTTTTCTCATACTGCAAAATTTGCTGTTTTGCTACTCACGGCTGACCAGAGATATCTACTGCTTCCGGCTACAGGTCAAGGTCAGGCAAATGCACTATGGGTTTGTACTTGTGGTCAGGTGACCATGGCGACACGCATCATTTACTGCCTCCTAGCAATTATCCACACCTCGTACAAGTGGATTTACTACATCCAACAGTGACAAGTCTAGCCAACTAAAATAAGTTGTAATTTTTGACTTATTCTGTCTGTCGGTAGGCTTATCGGTTCACTATTTCCCGTATCGCTGGGAATACGATACCTAGTTAAGGCAACTACTAAACACAGTTGTAAACTCTTTTCCAGCCCACTCATAATCCTTTTATCTGCGCCTAAAATCTGAAAATGCCTTTAAATCAAGTTCACCTAAATAATGAAAGCTGTGTAATTTGTGGAATTGTTCCAGACGTATCTATAAAATGTACTTCCTGTCTCAAGACATACGGAAGCGAATGTCTCGCTTTGGACCTAAAGAGGCTCGGAAAGCAGCGACGGAAAGTATGGCGGTGTCCCCCCTGTAGGGGAGAAAATTATATGCATTCACTCGGAACAACTGGTGAAACTTTTAATGACGTTAACCAAATTTCTGATTCACCTGAGCACAGGACCCAACCTGAACCTGAGGTAGACACAGAAAAACTGAGATCACCAGATTCACATGAGGAATTGACCCCTGACTCATTACTGGCAGAACAAAACTGCCTTTCAGAACTCATCACACAAAAATCTAGTAGTTCCCAACAGGATAACATCCTATCAATAGAGATCTCCGCAATAGTTAATCAAGCATCACTCGAACACAGTCCACTCTTTGTCTCGCTCCTCACAAATATCGAGACAACTCTATGTATGAAGCTATCCCCAATTCATAATATCCTTGCAGACCTACTGCTTGTAAACAAGCAACTTCAAGAACACAATGAATGCATACACACAACATTGGAGGTGTTGGGGAAAAACTTTGATGACCTGAAGCAATCTGTGATCTTGCTGTTCAAACTAACCATCATGAGCAGCATCCTCCTGACGGACACTTTCATGCGAAACCGAGAGCTCCTACCCAAACCACCCCAACTTTATTACCACATGATCCCTCTCCATCCCCCATTCTTACAATATGTGAGTCTGAAGTTGTGTGCCCTGAACGTAGCACTAGACCAATATATGCTGAAATCACAGCAGATGCCAACAGATACTCAGGAAATACTGCCTTCCAGAAGATCCAAAGAAGTCATCAGGAGCAGAACCTGCCAAATTGCACCTATTCGCAATCACAAAACTCAGATATGGGGTCCTCGCTCTCGAAACCGGATAATGCTTTGGCTGCTGAAGTACATCGCAATTGTGGCTCCACCTCAAACAACGTGAGAGGTAACCATTATACAGGGACTACGATTGTATCTAATGTAAAGACCTATAGAGACACTACAATGTATGCAATGATTGCAAGCCAAGGAACAAAAGAACAAAGAACACTGGCCCGTAATCCAACTCTTAAGGAACTGAACCCCAATCTTAAAGTTATTGGAACCAATTTTACTTCAGCAAGATGCAAATTGCTAACACTGGAACGATGGACAAGCGGACATGTAATGTCTTCATTAGTAGGCTATCCCCTGCTACCACAGCTGATGATGATGTGGAAAACCTTGCTGCATTCAAAATGAATAGTAATCACCAAGCTATCCACAAAATATCGCACCTATGCCTCCTTTAAGATCGATGTAGCTGCTGCATATTTTCAAGTACTCTTCAATCCTGAAATCTGGCTTGCTGGAGCTCTTGTTATGCCATATCTCTGGCATAAAGGGCAGCAATATAGCAGTAATGGAAAGGACTTCCACCAATGGTACCCTGATTCATAGCAATCCCAGATCTCGTTACCGCAACCAGAACACAGACACAGAACACCAATATGCCGATCCCTGTGCTCATCAATCCTAGACACACCTGCTGAATCGAGTAGTGCCATGTCAGAGACCACACCCATCCGCATCAAAGTGCCTAGAGTACCTGCCTGCACCATCTTTTATCAGAATGTGCATAGTCTTAGGAACAAGCTTAACACTGTGGAGCAAATTCTGCTCCCTGGATATTTCGACTTGCTCGCCATCACCGAAATCTGGCTCAATAATGATCAAGATTTCCTAGCAGCAGCTGCCCCAGCTGATTATGGGGTCATATTCACATCTCGGATTGCACGCAAGGGTGGAAACATCGCAATATTTTACAAGAAATCTGCTTTCAAGCTATTGGATAATAAATCCAGCAACTCCCCCAATTATGAAGCAATCCTCATTACATTAGGATACAACTTCGTGACGTTTGGCGTCTGTGTGGTGTATATACCCCCAACGCCTTCCCAGCAAATCATCCTTGAAGTTTCCAACTGGTTAATCAATCAGCTGCATCCCACAGCTTCTCACTTAGTTTGTGGTGATTTCAATTTACCTCCTCAGCTATCTAATCTGAAAAAGGATCTTCTTGCACACTTGAGATGTGCTGACCTACAACTTATTAATGAAACTCCAACCAGAGGGAATAACCTCTTAGATCTAGTTCTAGCCTCTATCCCTTGCACCCTTGATTACATTGCAGAAACGTCATTTGACTCTGAACATGTCCCAATATGTGTGACTGCATATCTGCCAGCCCCCAAATTAGAAGCCAGAAGGACAACAAAAAAGGTTGACATCACTAGCCCCAACTTACTTGATGTGGATGTGCATCAGAGCTGCCTCTCTCATTCCCTGGGTGGCCTTAGAGACTTGTGACCCAGAACTAGCTGTGAACATTCTCACAAACTGGATCAACATGGTTGCCAAATATGCTGCCTCTAAAAAAATCACAATCAGTCCATATACAAGACTTTGGTGGAATTCCGAACTCAAAATGAGTTTCCAGCTGAAGCAACAGCTCCATCGCACGTGGAAACAGTCGCAAAATGTCAATGATCGCATCGTTTATTCAAGGGCACAGGCTCAATTTAATCGCCTGAAATTTGAGGCAATCAAATTATACGTTAACCGTGATCTGGCTAAAGGAAAAATTCCATACAAGAAAGTGAACCTTCATTTTCCTTTGCAACTTGATCCTGAATTATGGCTCGATTTCATCACAAGATTTAACCGTAATCCTATGCCAAACTCAGATCTGGCTCTACTAACAGAGCCCACCCAGCACGAAGTGTTGAATATCATTCAGATCACAAAACAACAGCTAATCGTAGCCATCAATTCTCTACCTGCCTCGTCAACCACCGGTAATGATGGAGTTCCCCAATTCATGCTCAAATGCCTAAGTCCGTACATTATTCAGCCACTTTTAATTATCTTCAACCAGTTACTCTCGAATCAGATTTTCCCACAGCAATGGAAAAACTATCTCATCAAACCTTTAGCTAAAGTTCAGTCGCCATTGAAACCTAAACACTTCCGACCCATCTCCAACTCTTCCAGCCTGCTAAAGCTCCTGGAGAAGGTCTTACTCCCCATCCTCACTAAGCAGATCTTGCCCAGTAATCCAGCCCAAATTCACTGCTCCCTTCCAAACAAATCAACGATCACCAATCTGCTAGCTACCAAATACTATCTTGTCAGCATTTGAGAAAAGGCAAGAACTAGCTGTTACTTACTTAGACATTGAGACTGCATTTGATGCCGTCCAAATAAACCAACTACTCACTCTCCTGGAATGCCATTCCAGATCACAGGAACATACTATGCTTTATCTCCTCTCTTCTGCAAAACGGTTATAAAGCTTCATACAGGAGATCGCACCCTTACAGGATTCGTCACCGCAGGAGTCCCACAAGGAGGGGTCCTTTCGGGCCTTTTGTTTTCATCTATTATCTTCCCACTGGTTGCATATTCCCGATGTCTACTGAGCTATGCGGATGATATCAAGATACTCACTACCATCATCCCCGGTCAAGACCTAGATCTGGTAAAAGTGGAAATTAACAACACTCTCACCGCAGTCACATACTACCTCTGCCAGTATGGGCTCAAGATCAATCCTGCTAAGTCTGAATTCATGGTGTATTCATTGAAGCAAACGGCTTCATCTCTCCAGCATTCAGTCGGCAACACCCTCATCCCAATTGTGTCCAGCCATCGTGATCTGGGTGTTGTATTCGACTCAAAACTTCGATTCAACGCCCACATAGACATTCTCCTCACACAAGCTTCAAGACTCCGGTGGATAGAAAAACAACATCTCCTTCATATCACAGATAAAAAGACAACCGTGAGGTACATAAGAACAGTTATCTTTCCACCTTTACTTTATGCTGCTGAAATTTGGATATCAGCGGCACCGTCAATAAAGAAACCACTGTTTGCCGCAGAATTCTGGCTCCTAAAGTGGGCCAACAGGAAGCACAACCTTCCAGCTCTGATTCGCACCACGCAGCTTGCTGACTCTCTTGGGATTCCACAGCTTCCCACCTTAGTCAACGACCAATGCCTCCTAGCAACAGTCAAGATGATAACAGGCATAATTGCAACACCTTCATTCTGGGATACCTGTGGCTGGAGGATTCCCCCTGCTGCCCTTAGGGCCAATCCCGAGCTCTACTCGCATTCAGCACGACTCCATCTCTCAGACAGGTTCCTCCCTCAGCAGATGCTCAAGCAAACCCAGGCACTTGACGCCGACCTGAACAAATTCGATATTGACCGGACTTACCAGAAAAAAATTATGACTAGCAGGACTAATCAGCAATGATTGATGTGTACCTTGCATCTGTTCCTGTCTGATTGAGCTGGTGCTCTTATCTCGATGTTCAGCTAGCTCAGTCAGACTTAACTCTCGTGATGAGTTCTCTCCTTTGTATTAAAATATGTTTTTGTTTGTACCTTTTTTTTGTAAATAATTGTTCGATTTTCCCAGAAGTTTTGGGAGGCTGTAAACCCCTGGCTTTATGGCCATGAAGGGCAATAAAGATTCTCTCTCTCTCTCTCTCTCTCTCTCTCTCTCTCTCTCTCTCTCTCTCTCTCTCACACACACACACACACACACACACACACACACACACACACACACACACACATTTGTTTGAAGATCCTTTTTTGGCCAAATATCAGAAATGTGCTTGTGAAGGCCTGATATAGCCAAATGGTCAGGAACAAAAATGAAATGGTATATGCTTTTTAAGTAAACCATGGCTGCTAAATAAGATTAACAATTGAATTTATGATTATTGTAAATTCCTCTGACCTGGTAGTCCTACCAGTGTATAAAAACAAGATGTTTTAATTACAACATTAAATTAGTATTATTAGCTTACAATGCAAGAAAGCTAAGCTTTTGCTACGTCAGCCAAAAAAAAAAAAACATTTAAGCTACAATCCATGTTACCCTCCTTCAATAAGTAATAATCTAAGTTGGTTGTGGAAGTTCCCACGCTGTCAGTCAGGGGAGGACTGATTGAACGATGATTTGCTACAGCCAACCGCTAATTTAGGTCACAATTATACCAAAAGTCATAGCATGACAATTATTTTCGATGGGACTAAAACTGGCCAGTCTGACCATGCTGCTGGCCTCAATTACCATCAAGGCATGGGTGCGCTCACAGAGGTGGATAAAGCTCCCTCCTGCCCCAAGAACATTTTATCTTGTGCTGTCATATTGATGTTTGTAAAAACTGCCATTGTATCCTGGTGGGTAGCATTAGTAATGTATCTCCTACCACAGTTGGTAAAGGGCCGAGCTTGAATCCCATCAGCTGATACAAATATTTTTAAATGGCATTTTTCATAACCTCACGCGGCTGTTCGGCCCGTTTCAGGCAAAAGTTAGTGTTTTTAACTCCGGAAACTTGGTGGGGATTTTTTTGTATCCAACTGACCAAAGAATGCCCACAATTAAAGGTACAATATCTGATGCCTAATAGATGTGGTTGTTTTGCCCCACCTAACATAACTAATCTAAACTACCAAGGTAAAAAAAAAATATATATATATATATATTAGGGCCATCCAAGAACTAGCTTATACCCCTATGTGTATTATTTCCATAAATTTCATGTATTCTTCTGGTGAATTTACATGCATTGCTGGGTGAAAAATTAGAGTTTTCGGGGTGGAACCTTGCTGTCCATGCCTGAGAGGGACTGACTCAGCCATGGAGTGAAAAAAAGCCAGAGGCAGACTGGCCATAAGACTTACTGGGGAAACCCAGGTGGGCCAGAGGCCATTGCGATTTTCAGTATTACACTCTGACCTTCAATACATTCTATTTGTTGACTAATATATGAAAACTAAATGCACAAAAATCATAAGAAAAATATGTATCTTCCTTATCCATTGAATAACTCATGTGTTGCATCTACATTCACACATGAGGAGTTATTCAATGAAGGGAGTGCCAGAAGTTTATCAAATGCTAACAGGGAACTAAGTGATTTTGTAATAACTGAGAGCAAAGTGGAGGAGAAATTGTTGAAGTTAAACATAAGGAAGGCACCTGGGGTGGATGGAATCTATCCAGTTATATTAAAGGAGGCAGCAAAGGAAGTAAGCAAACCCTTAGCCATAATTATGAGAGCTTCCTTAGACTCGGGGGAGGTCCCCATGGACTGGAGATGTGCAAATTTATCACCAATTCACAAAGGAGGTTCAAAAGGTGACACAAGTAACTACATACCTGTTAGTTTAACTTGTGTTCCAGGGAAAATAATGGAATCACTGGTTAAAGAAGCATTGCTGGATCATTTAGACAAGACTGCAGTAATAGTTAAGACACAGCATGGGTTTGTGAAAGGGAGTTCTTGTCTGACTAATTTAATTGCTTACTATGATGTGGGCATAAACGAACTGAATGCCAAAAATAATTTTGATGTCATATACTTGATTCAGGAAAGCTTGATACTGTTGCACATGGAAGACTGCTGTACAAATTGGAGAGGTATGGCATCAAGGGTAAGCTGCTACAATGCATAAAGGCATGGTTGAGTGGGAGACAACATAGAGTGGTAATCAATGGACACTGCTCTTTGTGGACAAATGTTATTAGTGGAGTTCCCCAGGGTTCAGTGTTGGGCCCATTGTTGTTTTGTATATTTATCGATGTATATTAGGTTTAATGTCCATGTTTGCAGATAATACAAAGGTTGGCAGAGTTGTTAACAACGGTATGCTACTCCAACTGGATCTAGTTAAGTTGGGAAAATGGGCTGAGAAGTGGCAACTGGAGTTTAACATTGACAAATGCAAAGTACTGCATATGGGTAAAGTAAAGTAAAGTGAAGTGTTCAGTGTGTTTAGGGTCGAACAGCACCAGGGGTTTCCCCCATCTCCACGTAGTTTTCATTGTGGTGTGATACAGTTCACTGTAAAGGCCAGAGATTTAAAAGTATATAGATCTTGAGGTGTGCGATGTCGTGTACTGTTGTTCTTCTGGCCATTTAGCCGCCAGACCCCAGCTGAGGCCTGACGTTGCCCACACTTTGCCCCATGGAGGCAGACCAGGTACCCAGTAGTTGTAGTTTACTCTGGCAGGTCCTGCCACCTAGTTTCCTGAGATTTCAGTGGCTTGGACCTTAAAAAAAAAAAAAACAAAAACTGAAGAGAAACATACCAACTGGGTGGTACTACACTCAGGGAAGTGGAAAGTGAAAAAGATCTGGGGGTAATTGTGCAGCCAAATATGAAATTCGCTGAGCAGTGCAGACAGGCTGCCAGGGCAGGTCATGGAGTCTTGTCAATGATATATAGGAATTTTGCTAGCAGGGACAGGGAGGTGATAATCCCATTATACAAGGCAATGGTCAGGCCACACCCAGAGTACTGTGTACAGGTCTGGAGGCCTCATTTTAGGAAGGATGTACAGTTGCTAGAACGAGTACAAAGAAGGGCAACAAGATTGGTGAGAGGAACAAAGGGGTGCTCTTACCAAGAAAGGCTTAAGTTCTGCAAATTGCAGTGCCTGGAGAGTAGGCACCTGTGAGGTGATCTGATTGAGGTGTATAAGGCCTTGAATGGGTTGAACAACTGAATGCTGATAGGATTCTTCGTCTTGCTCACACTAAGAACCTGAGGTGACACAGTTTGAAATTGAGGAAAGATAGTTGTAGAATAGATGTGCGGAAATTTGTCTTTAGCCAGCAGGTAGCTGATTGGTGGAACAGGCTTCCATCTTTTGTTGTGGAAGCTAATAGCCTAAATAAATTTAAGGCTGAGCTAGACCGGCATTTGGGATGAAATGGGGGGAGGGGTTGATGCTGCATAAGCTTGCTTTCTTGCATCGTATGCCTCTACTAATGCTAATATGAGTCAAGTCGTTTGGATAGTAGTCACATGAATGCTGTCAGAATTTGACAAAAGCAACACCACCAGGTTGCCATTGCAGCTAGCAGCTACTGTACATATTCATACAAGGTAGTGTGATTGTGGCCGCTGTAGTATGGTTATGACAAGTGTGACTTGTCATAACCATACTACAGCACATGGGAGTAGAGGCATACAGTACATGGGAAAGATGGTTGTATAGGTTTATGTACACCATGAATTGTGGAATGCTAATCCCTTTAGCTCTAAATTCGTGTCAATTGGGGACCACTCATGGATTATTATATATATTATAACAAAATAAGCTTTATCTTATGGATTGTGAAGCTATCACCATTTATTTATGTTAAGTATTGTTGAATAAATGAAAAAATATTGTTTTCTTATAAAATAATTAACTGTGATTTATATTTAAAATTCATTAGAAAATTAATGATCGATGATTATTCTAGTTATTTGTAATCTCCCCCCCCTACACACACTTCTTCACAATATAGTCATAAACACTAGTATGAGGCCGCTACATGTTTTGCCCCGGTAAGAATTTTTGACCCAGTCTCCCCCTCTGAAAAAAGCCCATAAAGGTTCCTTGCGCATTGACTGGATTCATACCTACCCTAACCTTTGCCACCTGGTGTGGGGAGGACGGTGATTATAACCACTGTGCTATCTGCTTAAACAAACTACTAAAGTAGAATGTACAAGTCCCCTACAAAAAGTTTTGTGTTGATGTATTCCAGTAATTTACAACCACTGTACTCTATGACAGCATAGAGGTTTTGCCACTTGTCACTCGTTTGTCAAGGTCTGGTTTCGATTTCCGTATATGACTGTAGGAATTTTTACCTTGGGTGTTTTTCCCTGTGAATTATTCCGGGTGTTTCCATCTATACAGTATGCAAATTGGCCAGTGAACACAGAGCCTTCAGAGCCCTTTGAACTATTTGGTTACCAAATTCAGTAGCTCACGTATTCAGAGTTGAAATTCTACCTGGTATGGATGCCCTCTTACCAATGTTTCCAGATTTTGTATCTTTCTACGAAGCTTGTCCTTTTTTTTTTCTTTCATGTGTGGTCTCATAGTTAGATGTATGAAACAGTGGAGGGTATTACATTACTCCAACAATATCACGATGTGTGGCACTGCAACATCATCAGAGTGCTACAGCTCCATTGACTAGTGATTCCAACCTGTTATTCTGACAGATCATGCAGGTCGCTGAATGTATTTGCTGTCTTTATGCTTTATGACACATTTTCGATAATACAGAAAGTTTAAAATTTTTTTTTAAAGTTAAAAGTATAAAAAATATATTTTTTATACTTTTAACATTTTTAGATTTAATTTCTATTTACCTCTTTCTATTCTGAGAATTAAAACACTATTTGAAGCTTGCATGCCCTCCTTACTGATGTGTGTAAGAGATTTTTCGTATGTTCGGTAATAACAGTAAGAAAGAATTAAATGGCCTCTTTTGTTCCACTGTAGTTAAAGTTGTTAATTTTCATTTTCTGCATTTATAAAAGTGATATTTTCACCATTATCTTGAATAAAGAATACAATTTTTGGGTTTCATTTTCATATCATGACATATACATATGGATGTGTCTATGTATACCTTTACAAACCAGGCATAAAGCAATATCTTCATTATCGCTGTAACAAAAGAATACCTATACACATCTGCATATTCCTTTGTACTAAATAAAATTAATGTGTTTTATTCATATATATGTATTTCATGACATGAAACCATAAAATTTTATTACTTTATTTGGGCAGTGGACACACACGTGTGTGTGTGTGTGTGTGTGTGTGTGTGTGTGTGTGTGTGTGTGTGTGTGTGTGTGTGTGTGTGTGTGTAAGCGCAGGAAATTAAAACTAACTTAATACAATTAAAAAAAAAAAACTTTAAACTGTTTCTTACCGAAAATAAAGGTGAGAGAGAGAGATCACTCAAGCTCCAAATAACAAGTTTCAATTCCCAACATAAAGATGAGCAAATCAAGTGAGTAATACACACACACACAGTCCATCAGAAGAACAGGTTAGAATCAAAAGTTCAGTCACGGGTTTGAGTTGAAGCACTCCAACACTGTCAGAGTGTAATGGCATGACGCGAGAATAATGGATTACTGCGGAGCGATGGGAAGGAATGGAGTAGGAAGCATTTACCACTGGGCCTCAGATGGTACTATTTATTTATTTATATTTTAAAATAAAATAAGAAAAGCACAATATATCTCTTGAAACAGAAATATACAGGAAACCAACAGACACAGCAGTTATTATAATGTTTGATTACAATTGCCCCTTGAAAACAAAATAAGCATTCTTAAAAGTTCCATTCTTAGAGCTTACAGACAATGCAAAGGTCAAGCACACAAAGAAATCAACAGAATATTTAGCAACAACAGATGCCCACAAAAACTCATAATGAAAACAATTTAAAAACAAAGAAATATATCAACACACAGGCATCTAACAAAGAAAAGAACCGGAAAAAGAATACATTACTATCCCTTATGTCCCTCAAATTTGTGAACAGATTTTCCAAGAAATATAGGTTGTACACCAGATTTACTAGAATTAACACCATTAAAAATATTGTAAAAATCCCTGCTTCACCCCTAATACTCTTTCCACCAGGCACACTATAGCCACAGCAGCTAATGTGCCAATAAACAACCATACCACACACCAAACATCCAGTATACAGTGCAGATTGTCAAAAATCATATATTGGACAAACCAGTAGATGATTATTCAAAAGAATTAAAAAACGTAAATATACATAGCCATAGCCAAATAACAAAATCGGATCCAGCTTTCCCCACCTGGGAAAGCTGGATCACCAATGAGATTTCAAGAAAACCTTGGTCCTGGCCACTGATCAAGTATAGAAAATGCAGATTATACAAAGAATCCTTCATTATTGGCATAATATTAACCAAATTAAACCAGTTAATATTAACTGAAACAAAAGCATACAATAGACAATAACCACATACACATTTTCAAAAGCAGAGTATTAGAACAGATAAGAACCATAAGTATATCTCCTAAAAAGAACCACCCATCCCCCTTCTAACATAATCTTGAACCTACCCACACAATTAAGGCACTCACAAATATTAGCCATCCATTTGTATAAGGCAATGGTCAGACCACACCTTGAGTACTGCATACAGGTCTGGAGGCCTCATTTTAGTAAGGCTGTAAAGCTGCTGGATCGAGTACAAAGAAGGGCAACAAGATTGGTGAGGGGAACAAAGGGATGCTCTTACCAAGAAAGCCTTAAGTTCTGCAAATTGCAGCATCTGGAGACTAGGCACCTGCAAGGTGCCTAGTCTTGAGATGTATAAGGCTTTGAATGGTTTGAGCAAGCCCAATGCTGATGGGATTACACATGTGAGGGGGCATAATTTCAATTTCAAATTGAAAGACAGTTGCAGAATAGATGTGTGGAAATTTGCCTTTAGCTGGCAGGTGGTTGATTGCTGGAACAGACTTCTGTCATTGTGGAAGGTGATAGCTTAAATAAATTCAAGGAAGAACTGTACACTTTTCAAGCAAATGGGAAGGGGTTTTTTTTGGCTGATGCTATATAAGCTTGCTTTCTAGCATCATATGTCACTACTAATGCTGCTAATAGAAATCTAACCTTACAAACATTCAAATCCCTATTCTCATTCTGCATCGTCATTGGACGAGAGTTTCCCGTGCAGACGTGCCTTTCTGCCTCTCTTGGAACGGAGAAGTTTTTTCTGATTTATTTTCTGCTTTATTAGTTTAAATTGACATTAACTTATTTCTAGAGTAGCTTTATATTCCTATTTACGGTACTTAAAGTTAAAGTAACTTAGATAGAGATTTGTAGGTATTACTTAGTATCGGAAAGGGTATCAAATCCACGTGTTTACCGTTCATAAACAGCCGCCATTGTTACGTGAAAATTAATCAGTAAAATCTATTAATCTTGTCGAACTTCATTGGCAATTAAATTGTACTTTTAACTATACATATAACCACTTAGGTTACGGAACATAAATAATTAGTAAAAATAAATAATTAATACATAACTTGATACGGAAGTTATATAAAGGGATTTCGTAGATAACACTCGTTACTGAAACGCGATACAGCATATCCGGAATTTGATAGCATTAGCTTTGTATAGTATAGTGCATAATATAATATTGTCAATTAATCAGTAGATCTATTAATCTTGTTAAACTTCATTGTCAATTAAATTGTACTTTTAACTATATATATATAACGACTTAGAGTACAAACGTAACAAATAATTAATACATACTTGATACGGAAGTTATATAAAGGGAACTCGTAGATAAGACTCGATACTGAAAAATAAATATAGCGTTATATCTGTGTTAAGATACAAGTTTAAGGTTTAATTTTGTTCTGAAATTGTAATTTTATTGACATTTAAATCGAAATCATGACTCTGACCAGAGCAGCAAAGCAAAAGGCTCAAGCTAATGGGAGTGCTGTGACTCAGGGGAGAACTGAGGGAGGCAGTTGCCCTCTGAATCACAGCCTTTTAAGATGCACTGTTTGCTTGATGTTTGCGGAGCAATCGGGTACGGGACATGATACTGCCATGGGGGATGTCTTTGTGTGTGCACGATGTAAGGAGTGCAAGGAAATTAGGCGACAACTCGGAGTTGTTATGGGCCTATATGAGACCTTGAAGGACAGGGTGGATGCCCTCGAAGGAAATAAATTGAGGGCCCATCAAGCTCTCAGCTGCCCACATCAACGTCAGAGCTTGCACTTGGTCATCTTGCAACACAGAGGCAGCCCCCAAGGTAGAATGCGCTGGTCCCACAGGAACTAGTAGTTGTTGTTGACTCTATTGTCAGGGAAACGGGGAACATGCATTGTAAAAAGGATAGGTGGAACAGGACCAGGGTATGTCTGCCAGGGGCAAAGGTTGATGACGTAGAGCAGATATCATCTTTTAAGGGCACAAAAGGTGATATAGTTGTACACGTTGGCACTAATGATATTAAGAGTAGGAGACCAGCGGAATTACTTAACAAGTACAGGTCACTGTTGAAAAAAAGCCGTGAAGTTGGGTTGAATTTGAAAGTGTCTGCAATTCTGCCCAGACACGATAGGAGGGAGTATATGATGAGAGCCTTGTCGATCAATTCGGCCCTAGAAAGATTGTGCAAGGCTCAAGGGGTAGAATTTTTTTCAGCCTGGAATGTACTTGTTAACAGGAGAGATTGCTTCTACAGGGATGGGATACACTTAAATAGAAAGGGTGCAAGAATATTTGCTGATGCTATCGAGGCAGTGTTAGGTGGGTCGGAAAACTGCTAGCTTGGGGGGAGACAAAGACTAATGGATTAACAGTAGCCACTGGCAGAGGTGAAAGAGAGTCTTGCACTGCTTCTATTAGAATGAGCAGAAGCCTGAAAAACAAGATGCAGGATATTTCAGAGACTGCTGGAAGTCATTGCGGTACAAGTAAACACATGGGTTGTGTTAGGGTAGCTAAGAATAGAAACAGGTGCATGTATACTTGCGTGTACACCAATGCTAGGAGTTTAGTAAATAAATTTGATGAATTTGAGGTATTGCTCAAAACATCAAAGGCAGATATTGTTGGGATATCAGAGACGTGGTGTCACACAGATATAAGGAATGCAGAACTGGAATTTGGGGAATACAATGTGTATAGAAAGGATAGACAGGACAAGAGGAGAGGAGGGGTTATGCTATTAGTTAAAAAACGCATAAAATCCAAGGAAGTGAAGCCAGTCGACATTGATGGACAGGGCAGTGTCGAGTCGGTTTGGTGCGACATAAGCATAGGTAAATCAAAATTGAGAGTAGGAGTGTGCTATAGGCCTAATGACTCTGATGAGTATAATAAGATACTGTACAGGGAAATAGAATGGGCCAGTAAATCAGAGAGTCTTATAATGGGGGATTTTAATTTCCCAGATATTGACTGGAATTTGTGGGTTGGTCACTCACACACTAGCAAGGCTTTTGTGGATTTATTGGATGATTGTTTTCTACACCAGCATGTTTGGGAGGCAACTAGAGGGAGTAATACTCTTGATCTGATTATAAATAGTGATTCTTCATGCATTAGGAATTTGCAGATAAAGGAACCACTGGGTGGCAGTGATCACAGTGTGCTGAAGTGGGATTTACTCAAGGAGGTAACTACCATCAGAGGTAAAGGGAAGGGTTTTTGCTTTCGTAAAGGCGACTATGATGGTCTGAGACAGTATTTAAATTCTATACAGTGAGACCAACTGATGATGTTACCAACAGCAAATTCAAAATGGGAAGCATTCAAGGAACTAATCTTGGAAGCTACCAGGCTTTACATACCAACCAAGAAATATTGTTCAAGGTTCAGGCCTAAATGGTTGTCAGATGAACTAATGAGACATATGGCAGAGAAGAAAAATGCATGGGATACATACAAATTAATGGGTGACATGGAAGCCTATGATAGATATAAGTTGGTCTGTAACCAAGTCACAAAGGAGATTAGGCAGGCAAAGGCAGATTATGAGAAATCCTTGGCAAAGGATGCAAAGAAAAACAGAAAAGAGTTCTTTACCTATTTAAACTCAAGAAGGAAAGGGATGAATCAGATTGGTCCACTGGATGTTGATGGTTCAACAGTTGAGGATCCAGCTCAGGTGGCTAACAATCTAAATGAGTATTTTGCATCTACATTCACACATGAGGAGTTATTCAGGAAGGGGAATGTCGTAGGTGAAGTAAACATTGGCAGTGAGCTAGATTATTTTCTAATAACTGAGAGGAAAGTGGAGGAGAAATTGTTGAGGATAAACATAAAAAAGGCACCCGGGGTGGATGGGGTCTATCCAGTTATATTAAAGGAGGCAGCAAAGGAAGTAAGCAAACCCCTAGCCATAATTTTGAGAGCTTCCTTGGACTCAGGGGAGGTACCCATGGACTGGAGATGTGCAAATATAACCCCAATTCACAAAGGAGGATCAAAGGCTGACACAAGTAATTATAGACCTGTTAGTTTAACTTTGGTTCCAGGAAAATTAATGGAGACACTGGTTAAAGAAGCACTGCAGGATCATCTGGACAAGAATTCAGTTATAGCTCAGACACAGCATGGTTTTGTTAAGGGCAGGTCTTGTCTGACCAATTTGATTGGATACTATGATGTAGGCACAAAAGAACTGGATGCAGGGAATAACTTTGATATTATATATTTGGATCTTAGAAAGGCTTTTGATACTGTTGCGCATGGAAGACTGCTGCACAAATTGGAGAAGTGTGGCATTGGAGGCAAATTGCTGCTATGGATAAAGGGATGGTTGAGTGGCAGAAGACAGAGAGTGGTAATCAATGGATACTGCTCAACGTGGACTAATGTTATTAGTGGAGTTCCTCAGGGTTCAGTGTTGGGTCCATTGTTGTTTTCTGTATTTATAAATGATATTGATGATGGTGTATCAGGCTTAATGTCCAAGTTTGCAGACGATACCAAGGTTGGCAGGGTTGTTAAGGACACTACTGATACTATGCTGCTGCAACAGGATCTGGAAAGGTTGAGCAGATGGGCTGAGAGGTGGCAAATGAAGTTTAACATTGACAAATGTAAAGTACTACATATGGGAAACAGTAACCCCAGATCAACGTATCAACTCTGTGGTACTACGCTGACAGTGGTAGAGAATGAAAAGGACCTGGGGGTAATTGTGCAGGCAGATATGAAGCTCTCTGAGCAGTGCAGACGAGCTGCAAGAGTAGCTCATGGTGTCTTGTCAATGATATACAGGAATTTTTCTAGCAGGGACAGGGATGTGATTATTCCCTTGTATAAGGCATTGGTCAGGCCACACCTTGAGTACTGTATACAGGTCTGGAGGCCTCATTTCAAGAAGGATGTAGAGCTGCTTGAACGAGTACAGAAAAGGGCAACAAGATTAGTGAATGGAACAAAGGGTTGCTCTTACTAAGAAAGGCTTAAGTTTTGCAAATTACAGAGCCTGGAGACTAGGCATCGGCGAGGTGATCTGATAGAGGTGTATAAGGCTTTGAATGGCTTGAGCGTGCTCAATGCCGATGGGATTCTTCCTCTTGCTCAGAATAATCACCTGAGAGGGCATAAATTCAAATTGAGGAAGGACGGATGTTGGATAGATGTGCGGAAATTTGCCTTTAGCCAGCGGGCAGTTGGTTTGTGGAATAGACTTCCATCGCTTGTTGTTGAAGTTGATAGCCTAAACAAATTTAAGGCTCAGCTGGACAGGTATTTCGAACGAACGGAGGGGTGAAATGGGAGTAGTGGTTGTTTTTTTTGTTTTTTTTTGACTGATGCTGAATAAGCTTGCTTTCTTGCATCATATGCCTCTGCTAATGCTAATACCCTAACCCTCAGAGACCAGCTAACCTATGCCACTTAATTTACTTAATGTTATTAATCTTATTAACTAAATAACTAATAAAATTACTTAACTTTAAATTTAATCTTTACTAATGATTGTTGACAGCTGTTTGTTAACTAATTCAAGATTAAACTTTAACAAATATGAAATGTGCAATATAATTAACAACATTATGTAAATCAAATCACCATAATTTATTACTGGTTCTGCTATCTTTACAGTCACTGAAGAAGTACAGGAAGTGCCACGAAATGTTTGAGAATAATCTGTAATTCTTTAAGAAATTAAAAGCAATTTACAACTCAATGCAGGTTTTAGTGTTCATTATTTCACAAATTTCCAATTCTTGATATACCTGCTCACCATGCTGCTAAGAGAATATTTAAGATCCATAAATTTAAAATACTGAATTAATTATTGTTTAAAGGCATTATAATAAATATAAATAAAATAAATATATGATTCTTATTGAAATTAGAAACTTTGCAACTTGACTTTCTCCAGTCCAACTTTCCTATCAGTGAGGTAATTTTCCTTGGTGATTTTAACGTTCACAACTCCAGCTGGCTTCCGTTTTCTAGTCACACCGACCCAGCAGGTCGAGATGCTGAGGCTTTTGCAATTACTAATGACCTAGCACAGATTGTTCATTTACCTACAAGAATACCGGACAATCCTAATCATACAGCCAATATGCTTGATCTTTTTCTCACAAACAACCCTTCTAAGTACACGGTTGAAGTGAGAGGTCCTTTAGGCACTTCAGATCACAACTTGGTGATTGCCTCTTCTCCAATGGAACCTTTATCTCATGGCTATTCCCAACCTCGTATTGTTTGGCATTACAAGAATGCAAAATGGGATGACCTGCGAGACTTCTTTTCTTCTTTTCCTTGGTCTGATTACTGTTTCAAAATTTCTGATGTCAACGTTTGCTCAGATCGTGTCAGTGAAATTATTCTTGCAGGAATGGAATCCTTTATCCCACACTCCACTTTAAAATCTCGTCCTTTATCTAAACCTTGGTTTTCCAATAAATGTGCTAAGGCTGTCCAAGAGAAGAACGTTGCATATCGTAATTGGCTTGTTTCTAATTCTTCAGTTTCATTTTCTGCCTACACCAAAGCTCGCAACAATTGTAAAGCAGTTATTAATCAGTCCAAATTAGAGTTTGAACAGGCTAAGAGTAGAAAACTTGCTTCTTGCCCTAATGGTAGCCGAGCATTCTGGTCTCTTGCCAAAGCTATTGGCCGCAACTTTTGCCCATCTCTGCTCCCACCTCTGTCCAAACCAGATGGTTCTGTTGTCACTTCAGCCAAGGATAAAGCTGACCTGCTAGCATCCCATTTTTCTTTGAGCTCATGTATTAATGATCTTGGTAAAACCCCTCCCACCATTCCTAACACGCTCCATTCAATGCCTCCTGTGGTCTTCCGTCAAAAGGATATCAGAAGGATTTTGATGAATCTTGATGCTAAGAAAGCTCCAGGTCCTGATGGTATTTCTCCACTTGTTCTCAAAACCTGTGCTCCTGAACTTACTCCTATTCTTTGCCGCCTTTTTTCACTTTCTTATTCCAAAGGTGTTTTTCCTTCTGCTTGGAAATTTGCTCATATCCAGCCAGTTCCTAAAAAGGGTGACAAATCCCTCCCATCCAATTATCGTCCCATTGCAATTACTTCTACTCTTTCTAAAGTAATGGAGAAATCAATTAACCGCCAACTCTTAAACTACCTAGAAACCTTCCGTCTGATCAACGATCGCCATTATGGATTCCGTCAGTCTCCATCCACTGGTGATATTCTGGCTTATGTTACCCATTTATGGACTAATTCAATGGAAAGGTTCGGTGAAACACAAGTAGTTGCTCTTGACATCTCAAAGGCTTTTGATCGTGTTTGGCATAAAGGTCTTCTAAACAAGCTTCCATCTTATGGTTTGCCAACTGTTTTTAGTAACTGGTTATCCAGTTTTCTCTCTGATCGCTCACTGAGGGTGATGGTAGATGGCTCTCTGTCTTCTAACTTCTCCACTAATGCCGGTGTCCCCCAAGGTTCAGTTCTTTCCCCCACTCTTTTCCTCTTGTATATCAATGACCTTCTTCCATTGACTGGAAATCCTATCCATAGTTTTGCCGATGATAGCACATTGCATTCAACTTTCCATTTTGAGAAACCTTGTCCAGCTCAATCAGCTTCAAGTTCTCGAAAATCTGCTGCCAATTCCTTAAATGCCGATCTTCAGGTAATTCTCCAGTGGGGCAAAGACAACTTAGTTGATTTCAACCCTTCTAAATCTCAATCTTGTCTTATATCTCGCAAAAAGGATTCTTCTGCTCCTATGCTTATCTTTAGTGACACTCCGATTTCTAGGCAAAAGGATATATCTCTTTTGGGGATTACCCTGACTTCTAATCTCTCTTGGCACAAGCACATTACAAATATTGCTTCCTCTGCATCTAAAAAACTTGGTTTTCTCTTTCGCTCTCGGCGTTACTTTTCTCCCAAACAGCTGCTCACTCTGTATAAATCGCAAATCCGCCCTGCCATGGAATATTGTTCCCACATCTGGGGTGGTGCCCCCAAAACCTCTCTCAGGTTTCTTGATTCCATTCAGAAGAGGGCAGTTAGGTTAATTAATGATTCGTCTCTAACAGAGTCTCTCCACTCGCTGTCTCATAGATGCACCGTTTCTGCTGCATGCCTCTTCTACAGATACTTCCATGGGCACTGTTCTTCTGAATTGGCTTCTATAATTCCCGCTCTCTCTTTCAAAACAGTCCGAACACGTGCCGCCACCAGCCAACATCAATTTACTGTCCAACTTCAAACCCACAGAACCAACTTTTCATCTTCCTCATTTATTCATTCAACTGCCGTTTTCTGGAACAACCTTCCTTCATACGTATTTCCTGAAAATTACAATCTACAGAAGTTCAAGTCCAATGTCAACAAATATCTTCTTTCGTCTTCTCAACCTCCAACCCAAGCACGGTACTAAGTACTATAGGTTATAATACCTCTCGTGTTTGGGGTTCTCATAAAAAAAAAAAAAAAAAAAAAAAGAAATATAGAAAATGATATTATTTTATTTTTGCATTTAAATAATTTAAATAATAAAACAATCCAAGAAAAACCTCATCCACCAATGGGTATTATGTCCATAAATTGTGTGTTTTCACTGGTTGGTTTGCTATTTTGCTGGACGAGACACCTTAGTTTCCAGGAGAAAACACTTTGCTCTCCTTCACTGAAACTTACTAACCCAACCACAAAGTGAAAAACGTCCATAAAAGTTCCTCGCATCATTGATGGGAGTTGAACCAGGGTCTTTTCCACCCAGTGTGAAATGTATAGTGTTAATTGTATTGTGGCTCCGGGAGTTTCCCCAACTCCACGTCAAGCAATGTGTTGAATACAAAACTTTCTGATGGCCAGGTTTGTGAGTGTTCATGTAGTGTTAGTGTGAGGTTGTGTTGTTCATCCAGCCTCTTAGCCTAAAGGCCTGTGTTTTCATACAAAAACCTCTAGTTTACCATCCAGCACTACGAGGAGGTGCGCTGGGCAGTAGGGAGTGTAAAGCATGGTGGAGAAAACCCTAACAGCCAAGGCTACAGACAGGAAGAGCCCAATAAAAAAAAGAAAAAAAAAAAGTGAAGAAGATGGTAGTGGGGAGATTGGAAATGGGGGGAAGCGGTAGGATAGCTGGGGGCAGTAGTGAAGGCACCTGCCTGAGGAAAGGAGGGCCTAAAGGGGAACCCCCAATCAGGATCCCTATGTAGGAGCACCTGCATTGGTGCTCTATCCATACTGGCCAGTGTTGGCATCCCACACCATGCCGGCAACTAAGTAGCCAAGGCATAGTGTCTGCTTGGACGGCCAGGGGCCTAGGCCATCTGCCCATCAATCTATTGGGGGGGAGGCACACATTTGCTGCACTTGTAATCCTCATTCCCACTACTTCCATTCTACTTTTGTACTTTTTTTTACATTTTATAATAATTTTTTAGTTTTTTTTCTTACATTTTCTGTTAAGTTATCTTTTTTTTCCACTCATTCATCCTCTTTCTCATGCACCAGGGGTAGGGGGAATGCAATCGTGTGTAGTGTAAATTAATATGCTAATTCATAATGATTAAGGTTAAGAAAGTAAAGTTATTGGAAATTTAAAAACTAGAGTTAATGTACACTTAACTAAAATATTTTGTGGTTTGTGTTCTTTCTCTCACACATTTACACTCTCATTCATTCATCTGGCATTAATTTCATTTGTTCAACTTTCTTTATGTACTACATTCTCTGGGCACCACAACTTACTATTATTTTTCAGTTGAGGTGCAAGCCCAGCTGCAACTTTTTGCAGGCCAGGGGAGAATGCAGTGGGTGTGTACTATTACATTGAAATTTTTTTTACCCTACCATGTAAAAAAATTTGAATAAGGCTTTAATTATTGAATAAGTCTTACATTGAAAGGCATGTTATCATGGGGCTAGCACCTCTCAATATATGCCATCAATAACAACCAAAAGAGACACTAGCCCCGTGATAACGTTCTTTTCAGTGTAAGCCTTATTCAATAATAACTGGTAAAAAAATTTTGGTAATTTCGGTATATTTTAGATTTTGTATTTTGTAAATATGGAATTATTATGATTATTATTAGCTTTGCTTTATATAGAGGCTAATAGGGTCCTTTGTATATTGCAGATATTCATTGCCAATTTTGTTTTTGAATTTTAATCTGTTGTTGATAGGTAGCATTTTATGCTATATCCATTGAATTTGTATGTGTATATATATATATATATATATATATATATATATATTTATTCCAGGACATGTTCATGTGATGATATTACTATTTCAATTTACAGAAGACTACATATAATTCAAATATCTTTCATATGTAATGAGAAACTTCATAAATTAAAAGAATTTCAGTTATAATGTGTGATGTTTGTGTTTTTTTGTTGTAATGCAAACTCAAATAAATAGTGATTGAAATGAAAGAATGCTAAATTACTTTTGTTAAAGAAAATAATTAAGTCGGCAATTTAGTCTACCAAATTTTCCTTTGTAAACAAGTATACAAAAAAAAAAAAAACTATTAGTGGCTCTGGTTAGTAGGTAAATGATGCAGTGTTCATTTCATAGGATGTCAGGCCTAAAATAATAAATAAATACAGAAAAAGAATTAAATAAAAATTAAAACCAAAGTCAAAAGAGTTAAATCGAAACCTAAAACAAGAGTTGAGATTAGTCAGTGACCAGATGTAGATTTATGGAGTTATGGTCAAATAAGTAATATTTTAAAATATAATGACCAGAAACTGGCTAAAATGCAGCCTAAAAGGAGATTAAGATGACTGTCATGTGTGCCAGTTGCAATAAATATTAATAAATAAAGAATTTTATATACATACTACTTATTTTATATACATACATAGTATTGGGCTTTTTCGAAATCTTTACTTATGTTTATATTTCGCTATTCTGCTTCTTTCATACTCTTTTTTTTTTTTTTTTTTTTTTGTATCGGAATAATAATTAATTGTGAATATCTCATGCTACTAGTAAACAGTGAATCGATATTGTCCATCGCAATTACAAGACTAGAAAATTCTCCAGGAACTCTTCACAATGTTCCCCGACCTGTTTCTATATTCATACAATGGTGGCTCCACTTTCTATGCGTTTTAACTTGTAAAAGGAACTAAGGCGCATTTAGGGCTAGAGCCTCAAGCTGCAAACAAATTTAGACCATGTATATAAAGTGCTTAGCATCATAATACACAGCCATTTCTGAATAAACAGAAAATTTTTAAGGTGGCATCGTTTTAGGTTATATCTCATATTGTGAATACCTTCACAACGAGTTGCCATGATATTGCACTACTTCGAATAAGTAACGCTTCACCTAAGGAGAAGACTAGTGTTACTTATTCTCAGATAGGTACCACCTGAAACAGTGCTGTCTGGGTGGTGGTACCTATCTGAGAATAAGTAACACTAGTCTTCTCCTTAGGTGAAGCGTTACTTATTCGAAGTAGTGCAATATCATGGCAACTCGTTGTGAAGGTATTCACAATATGAGATATAACCTAAAACGATGCCACCTTAAAAATTTTCTGTTTATTCAGAAATGGCTGTGTATTATGATGCTAAGCACTTTATATACATAGTCTTGTAAAAGGAATTAACATTATTACCTATGAGAGTGTCAACTCTGTATCTTACTTTACTTTGTGATTTGGCTATAGGTATAAAACATCTAGTGATGTAAGCATGTGAAAGTATGTTGATGTTGGGTTTTTTCCAAAAACAGTAGCTGCATATTTCTTGTTATTATTTTGAAAATAATATATCTGAGTAGGTCTGCAGTTCTGCTGAAATAGAATATATAAACTTGGACAATTAAGGAATGAGAAGTGGTAAACTTCAGATCTCTATAATGTAATTTTCTTTTCCAAAGTACAGGACTTGTAAGTTTAAAAACTTATGGAGCATTATTGTTTACTACATTGATGCGTAATATTCATACGATTTTTTTGTTTTTGATATTATATTTATATTTTATCAAACTTTTTTGAACCCCTTCCAGCACACCCTTGACAAAAGTTTACAGGGTGGTTAATGACAGTAATTAGGGTATGCTACTGCAACCAGACCTAGAAAACTTAGGCAGATAGACTGAGAAGTGACAGTTGAAGTTTAACATTGAAAAATGCATGGTGTTCCACATGGCTAGCAGTAGTTCCAGATTAAAATACCAACTTTGTAGTACCACATGGAAAGCAGTGGAAAACGAAAACAGCAATTGTATTGTCAGAAATGAAGTTCTCTGAACAGCACAAACAGGCTGCCAAGACAGTTTGTGGGATTTTGCCAATGATATACAGGAATTTGTCCAGCAGGACAAAAAGTGATTGTCTCATTGTATAGGGCAATGGTTAGGCCACATATTGAATACAATACTGCATACTGGTCTGGAAGCATCATTTTAGGAAGGCTGTGAATCTGTTGAAACGGCTGCACAGAAGAGCAGCGAGATTAATGAGAGGAACCAATGGGTACTCTTACCAAGAAAGATTTTTCAGTTCTGCAAATCACAACATCTGGAAACTAAGAACTTGTGAAGAGATCTGATTGAGTGTTTAATGGATTGAATAAACTAAATGAGGACGGCATCCTTACTTTTTCTCAGACAACACATTCCATTAGGAAGAATGCACAAGTGTAGCTTGAATCAACCAAGCAAAATGCTCTCACAATTATCTTCAGAGCCTTTAGAACTTCCCCAGCTCAAAACTCATATGCAGAAGCTCACAAGCCATCATTATACATCAGGAAGAAAATGTTATTAGTAAACTATGCATCCAAAGTTGGGAGCCTGCCAGCTCATTCTATTTGAACATATCTCTTCCAGCCTCACTGGATGCATAAACTTGTTTTTAATAAACAAGTTTATGCATCCACTCTTTTTAATAAATTTATAGACATTAGACTCCAAAATATCACTTGAGACTGCACTTTATTACATTTCGAAAAATTCTATCAAGATAGGACCTCTAACCTTCTGTGGGCTACAATTATAGTCAAGTGATAGTTATTTTAGTTAGTGAGATAGACATTTCTTTAAAAGCTTATCTATAAGGTAACTTCATGCCATCCATACCCAGAATTATGCTCAATATAATCAGATATATGCTGATGGCTTGAAATCAGAGAGGAAAAAAAACAGCAGGTGCTGCTGCAGCTTTACCTGCTTTCATTGTTTTTGATTCTCTACTAATAGAGCTCAGCAATTTCTCTGCAGAATTTTTTGCCATCTACCTAGTTCTTAAGCACTTAGAATCTGAAATCTGCACATAGCATATATCTATACCGATTCTTTAAACTCTATCAGCTGAATGAAACACAATTACCATTGCCTGCTGAAACAAATCAGATCCAAATTGACCTATCTACAAGACAAACAACATGCACTGGTATTCTGTTGGATTCTGGAATACATGATGGAAATGAAATGAAAATGAAATCTTTAGATCAGACAGCAAAAGATCCAATAAATTTAAATGTGATTGTTAATGAAGATCTCCCATATTATTATTTTTGATGAGAATCGAGATATTGAAGAGCACGACTTACTGAAGGATTTATAGGAATTTTCTTGAAGAGGAAGAGTTTGCTAAAGACTGTAGGGTTTGTTTATCAAATATGATAATAATACAAATAGGATATTGACTGTCAGTTTTAGAGTTAGGACTTTTCTAGAGCGTTCTCAGTATACATACTTGGGTTGTAAAAGTCACAAGTTTAAGAGTATTTAGCTACAGGTGTCTTAAACTATATACAGCGAGACATTGTTATGTAAAGGAAATATCATTCTCACTGTGCAAGGAGCAGACCCTCTTATCAGGAATATTTATATAAGAACATGAAACTTGTCCCAATTACTCAGCTATAAATCGTCCTTTGTTGCATTCTATCCAAAGCACATTGTTTATGGACTCATTGATTGTTGTTGCTTCAAGCTCTGTACCGATTTTATTTTCCTCTCCTACTGCTTCTTCTACTCTCTCTCTCTTCTCTTTCCTGCTCTTGCTATTCCTTTCTGTTTCTTTATTTGGTATTATTAGTATGCAGCTAGTAGATCCCTTGCGGGGTCCACATACCAGGGATGGTAAACTATTAACTATTACATTAAAAAAACATTAGGGTCACCAGTAGTTTCTTACATATACCCATGTGTATTGTGTCTGTAAATTGCATATTCTCTGGTCGATTTGCATATTTTGCTGGACAAAAAAAAAATCCCAGTTTCTGGGGAACCAGAGATGGTAACAAACTAGTGGCAGTGTATGTTTCAAATGTCTATACAGTGTTGTTAATAAGTAGCAGGGTTATTAAACTAGGTGGTTTTAAAAAAATAAAAAAAATAAAATTAAAAAAAATGCAAGACTACAAAACCGTTATTCAAAAATCCTACTACTCACAATGGCAAGTACATAACAATAAACTTTTGGAAATTAAGACAGCCATTCTTCTGAACTTCCAGCTCCAGGAAAAGACAGCAAAAAGTGATTCTTGCATGAGCACCCATTGTACACTCTCATATAACGCATCTTTACCTTCTCAGAAGTGGAGGCCCTCCATAGCATACTAGTTTCCTTACTGTTCTTACAGTTAAACATGTTTTACTTGACTGCCCCTATTATCAGCAGGAAAGGTCAGAAACGTTTTTATATCTCTCAGAATTTTACAGGAACCTATAAATATGAAGCACATCTTAGGTAATGAAGCAAACTTAGAATTCTTCTCCTTTGTAAAGAAGATAGAGATGTTCTGTCATCTCTGAGAAGCATGTTCATCTAAAACTTACAAACTTGTAAGGCAAGATATGGCCGCTGTAGCAAATCTTCAACATGAACAACAATGTAAGAGTGGGCATAAATTTTAACTGAGGAATGATGGCTACAGGATATATGAGTATGCAGAAATTTGCTTTCAGCTAGCAGATAGTTGATTGTTGGAACAAAATTACCCCAGGAACTCACATCTGGTGCATTAGGCTTGGCAAACCCAGGGTCCTGAGCTGAATATCATAATTCTTCGCTTTCTTGGTGATTCTCTTCTAAAGGGTAATGTGGGATTTTTTTTTTTTTTTTTTTGGCTGGTGCATGCAGCATAAGCCTCAGGCTTCTTTGCACCATATGGCTAATAATAATAATAATAATAATAATAATAATTTTCATTGTGGAAGTGGGTGGTTTGAATAAATTTAAGAGACAACTGGTATATGATATGTGAAGTAGTCTTTTTTTTTTTTTTTTTTTTTTGCTGATGCTGTATAAGCTTGCTTCCTTGCAAGTGGTGAAACTCATGTTTAGTCTCTAGAGCAAAGTTTCCGGCATCCCCCATACTTCTTCAACCCATGCATGGTACTAAGTACAATGGGTTTGCCGACCGGGCTAACCGGGTGGGTAAAGTGCCTACCTAGCAACCCAAAGGTCACAGGTTCGAATCCCGCATCAGGCTTGGATTAAAGTACATACTGCAAAAACCTTGGGAGGTGCATTATGGCCACAGAAGCCAATGCGCCAACAACTACCAAAAAAAAAAAACTATAGGTTTTGATACCTTTCGTGTTTGGGGTTTTCATTAAAAAAAAAAAAAAAAAAACATCATTTGTCAGTACTAATACTAACACAATGAAACTGGGACAAAGGAGCTCCAAGAGTGCTAAATTACGGGCCAGAGGCCCGTAATCTGTTTGTCAAAAAATAATTTTGGCCGTGCTTAGAACTCAAGCAGTGCTGTAATCACCCTTATTAAATCACCTTAGTGTCTTCCTCATATATTTTCTTAATATTGTATATGATGACAAGGCTTTCAAGTTATTCAATAATTCTCCTGTGTTCACTCTCCGCACGTTGTCTTCCCATTTGATATATGCCATTTAGTAAATACCACTGACTCGATGTGGATGCCCCGAAATATAAACAAAATATTTATTTTAATCAAGAACTTGTCCTGAAGATGTATTAATATTTAACAATGAAAATATGAATAAAATATATCAGCTGTTTTCTAAACAAGGAGGTAACACATCTCTGAAAAAGGATCCGATTTACGTGTGGGAGTGAAACGATCAATTGGAATATCCTACACCTACCTGATTCCGGTGAGGACGCTGATATATATATATATATATGATTAAATGATACTGTGCAGCCGCACTTTTCATTGACTATGGCATGATGGTGAAATTGCGGTAGCCAATATGCCCTATGTTAATGGAAATGTTCTGATAGCCTTGAGAGGGTTTTTATTTGAGTTAGTGGGGGGGGGTATTTCAGTTAGTGAGTCAGCATTCCACCATCAGGCAACGAAAAGCTGCGCTTTTCGTTGCCTGATGGCGGAACGCTGATATACTGTATATACATATCAGCCATCACGCCATAGTCAACGAAAAGCGCAGCTGCGCAGTACCATTTAATCAGCACACACAAAACAACCAGAAGACGAGAATTGATCCCTTTTCAGTCTGACCACCACAGTACAAGAAGGAAGTAAGAACTTATTCTCATTTAATCCAATACATACCCTTGGATAGGCTTTGTGTTGCCTATCCCAGTTTGCTGATTCTGACACCATTTTTTACAAAATTTTAATTTAACACATCTTTTCTCATTTATTAGCACTTCCCATTTAATTTCTATACAATCACCTAAAAATTAAAATCAGACAAAACTGGAACGGGAACAACAGAAGCGATTGGTATGAGACGTTCTTTTAGTCTGACTATTGGTCTGCTCATAGCCCCTGAAGAAGTAGCAAACCGATGACCAAGTGGAAGAATGTTATTTACAATTTTATTTTCATTGTTCATCATTTTTTTATTTTTATTTTCATTAATATAATTTTATATAGGCCTTCCAGGCTAAAGCTAGCTTACGTTTACTAACTTGTTAGTTTGGTCCTTATACGCCTAATTCTCTACAGATATATACCATTAAATAAAATTGACTAATATAATTTTATGCACATATAATGCCTAATTGCCCTATGTGCAATGGCATTAACGTTGCACACCTGACGTACCTATTACAGTAAACTTTACCAAATATTTTTATAGGCTTCGGTAAGAACACATGTAAACAGTATGTAAATTAAGTTTTGTCAGCAGAGTGGATAAGCCTGCGAATAGAGAATACAACAAAAACCAGTTAAAGAAACATTGAAGAGAATGAAAGAGGGAGCAAACTAAATTAACAGAAAGAGTTTTGTCAAAAGAATATATACCGAAAGTTTTGGATACCTTAAAATAAAGCCAATAGGGCATAATTTAGTAACGAATTACACTGATGAACCAAAACATTATGACCAGTCAGTTGTTATGCAAATCGAAGCAACTGCAGGTGAACTATGGCGTGTGCACGGGTTGGGACGGTATAAAAAACACCTGATACTGAGCTCCGTTAATCAGTGTTACTCTTGTTCTTCAGATGGGAAAAGCAGCAGACTTAAGTGAGTTTCGCAAAGGCCAATTTTGTAATGGCCAGATGACTGGGCAGAGGATATCTGAAACAGCACGGCTGGTGGGGTGCTCATGGTTAGTACCCACCAAAAGTGGTCCGAGGAGGGGAACCCACGAACTGCCGGCAAGGTGTTGAACAACCACGGCTCATCGATTCTCGAGGTGGGTGAAAGCTCTCCTGGATGGTATGTGGCAACTGAGGCACAACTCACCGGTAATTGGGATGCTGGTGACAGGAGTAATGTGTCACAACACACACAGTACATCGAACCCTGCTGAAAATGGGGCTGCATAACCGCAGGCTGCTCCGAGTGCCCATACTAACCACAGTTCACCAACGAGAGCACCTACAATGAGCACACAAGCATCAAAACTGGAGCTTGAGTGATTGTAAGAACACTGTCTGGTCCGATGAATCATTTCCTGTTGCACCATGTGGGCAGCCAGGTAAGTGTAGGTGCTCTTACGAAGAAAGGCTTAAGTTTTGCAAATTACAGTGTCTGGAGACTAGGCACCAGCGAGGTGATCTGATAGAGGTGTATAAAGCCTTGAATGGTTTAAGCATGCTCAATGCTGATGGGATTCTTCCTCTAGCTCAGAAAAATCACCTGAGAGGGCATAAATTCAAATTGAGGAAAGACAGATGTAGGATAGACGTGCGGAAATTTGCCTTTAGCCAGCGGGTGGTTGGTTGGTGGAACAGACTGCCATCCCTTGTGGTGGGGATTGATAGCCTAAATAAGTTTAAGGCTCAGCTGGACAGGTATTTTGAACGAACAGAGGGGTGAAGTGGAAGTGGGGTTTTTTTTTTTTTTTTTTGGCTGATGCTGCATAAGCTTGCTTTCTTGCATCAAATGCCTCTACTAATGCTAAGGTCATTTACTGGGGAGTGATGGCACCTAGATGCACCGTGGAACGAAAACAATGCTTTGGACGATGTTCTGCTGGGATACCCTGGGTCCAGTGATCCACATGCCGGGCACTCTGACATCTACTACCTACCTAAACATTGCTGACCAGGTACACCCTTTCATGGCAATGGTCTTTGCTCTGGCGGTGCCATCTTTCAACATGATAATGTGCCATGCCACACCACCTGGATTGTTCGAGACTGGTTTGCGGAACATGAGAAAGATTTCCAGGTATTGCCCTGGCCTCCAAATTCCCCAGACATCAATCCCATTGAGCATCTGTGGTTTGTGTTGAAACTGCAACTCCGATCTGCAGTGTCTCAACCACGGACCTTACAGGAGTTAAAGGATCTGCTGGTTGCATGTTGGTACCAGATACAACAAGACACACTTAGAAATCTTGTAGCGTCCATGCCTCGACGGGTACGAGCTGTTTTGGCTGCACAGGTAGGACCAACATAATATTAGGTAGGTGGTCATAATGTTTTGGCTCATCGGTGTATGAATAAATTTAGACCAGCATCCCCTTAAAAACGCCGAAGCCAAATGTGAAATATCACAACATTGATACTGTAAATCATCTACAACACCATGACCAATAAATAAATGAAACAACTAAAAGTTAAAAACAGTATGACCACTGAGTCATGTCTTGTCAGAAGGCTACAGGTCAACAGTCGTGAAATCATTTCATTTCGACTGTCACACAAATCAATGCATTGGTCAGCTACCTGACAGACCACAGTCAACCTGACGGTGCAATAGATTTGCACAATGGAGGCTCTTATGTAGTGAAACAAAACCAAAATAACAAGCACCTTCACAGTGCGAAACCAAACTGTTAACTGAAAAGCAAACTATAAATAAGGACAAAATCAACCAGTCTATAGTTGGCAGTATGAACAGTGGGGAAACTATGCTCACTACAACCATGTTAAATAAATTAAAATTAATTAGCAGACAGTAAAAAATAACAAGAATAAAGCAAGAAAGAAAGTAAAATAAATTTTTAAAAAATGTATTTATTACTTTTTTTTTTTTTTTTTACCTTTGAAATACTGGAAAATGAGTGAGTGCAACATGCATTTCGCAATTTTTTTGTAAAATTTCATGTACACTGCTTGACAAAATTAACAGAGCAAAATGTTTTCATTAATATTTTATTGGGAACAGTGTGGCCAAAGACACTGTTCACCATAAAATAGGAGTCCCGTTTTAGCCTACAAACAAATTCTAGACGTTATTTCATCTGGAGAAAAGTAATGCGGTACCATCCCTCCAACATCAGAGAAAAGGACACTTATGTAAAATGCCCACATTTTTCATATTAATTTACAGATATTTCCCATGCATTTCCCTCCCTCCCCCCCTTTGCTGTGCCCCTTCTTGCTAAAGAGTTGTTTTGACCGTTTCAGCAGAAAATATAAATGCCAATCGTACATGAGTAACCGCTATCAGTTTCTTGTCAAATATAGAATGGTAAAATTCGACTTAGTTGCTTTCTCAGTTATAAATTCCCTTTGCCATTATTTTCCTAACTGAAGATAACAGTCGCTACGTAGAAGTAAGTTCACAAGTCCACGAAAATACGAGCTTCGCTCTCCCTGACAAATACTGGTCAGTGTGTCTGATGTTGACCGCGTGAGAAAAGTGTCCCACCCTAGTTCAAGCTCGGTGTGAGGCGAAAGTTCATGCGATAAGGAGCATATACCCTGGTGGACGATGAGCGAAAGGGGGTTGTTTTGTGGTGGCTTTTGGTAGAAGCAGTCGGTTAGTTAGTCTGTATGAGAGAGAGTGAAAAAATACAGTAAGTTTTTGGAAACGGGAATTACGTTACAGAATGACTGTACAGAGAGAAGCTTGAAGAACAGCGCAAGAAGATACAGAATGAGCGAGCGAAGATAGCAGAACCTGAAGGAAGGCTGCGAAAGCACGGAATCCCCTCACCGAGTTCCGCCCCCCGTAGAATGAGTCATCCGTATTTAGGTAAGTCATCCCACAGCTATACATAAACCTTACTCCTCAATAATATAATTAATTATGTTAGCATTGATAAATTGTAAAATGTCCTAATACCGCTATCCTAAATAGCGCATCACTTAGATTGTCAGTTTCACAAATTAACAATAGGTAAATGATGTATCTTAAGCATGCTATCCTAAATAGTGCAGTATTTTTAGTATTGACCCCATCATGTTTGTACAACCATTATGTCATATGCTAGTCCTTGCCTGAGATGAAGTATCCACACGAAGAACACCTATGTGAAGAACCCATTAATTTCCAAAACATCAATAAATGCTAAGAACTCTTAAATACTTCCATAAAGTCAGTTTATATTATTGTAACCAAATGATTTAGGATTTGCTTGTCACTGCCGCTAGGGCAGTAGTTTTCATACATGTATCAATTCTATAGTGGAGTATATTAAACTATATTTTGTTTTAAACATATGCCTCAGGCCTATCCTCTATTCACACGAATGAGTAAGCAAAGAATTATATAATAGAACTGATACCGCGGGTACTCGAATTTCTACCTATAATTGGAAAGAGTTTGAGTATTTTCACAACGCCTGATCGAAGCTGCAGTTCCTATTCCCTTGAATAGTTTACCGAGGGCCGAGATCATTGTCCTAATATGAAAAACCACTAGACAATCACATGAGTATACTGGGGTTATCATTGAACAAATGATTAAGGAAGGAAAGTGTCCCGCCATACAGATGTGTTGTCCAGAGAAGTCCGAACGAACGAAAGTAAGTGATTAATAAGCAAGCAAGAAGTATAATAAATAAAACCCCCCAGTATAACACTTGTGCCAATTGTGTCCAGGATTAAATATTTTGCGGGATGAAAAACTGTCTACACAGAAGAAGAAGTCACAAAGAGAAAGAATCTAAAGGGATTACTGATAAGTAGTAAGATTGTTGATTTCGTGCACTAAGAGAATAGGTAGGAGGCATTACTCCTTTGCAACAACACAGGACATCTACACTAATTAATAAATTATTGCTATTTTTATAATTAGATTTAATAAACAAATGACTACATGCTATAACACACTCTTGTTTTAAATAAGTGATTACTAACATCATAATTTTGTTTCAGCAACAGGTAAGTCACATTATTTTGGAAGACAGGGGCCCAAAATTAGCAATTAAATTTCCCAATTCCTAGTAAATTTAAAAAAAAAAAAAATGGAGGATCAAATTCCTCAAACAACAGGAATATCATCCCCCCTACCTCAAACACAACAGCCACCACCCACCCCAGAACCAGACAGACCGCATTCAGCGAATATCGCAGGATTTTGAAGTCTTGTGCCATTATTCTTTGGCAAAAATGATGAAGGCCCTTCAGTCCAATTGTTTTTCGAAACTTTGGAGAGTGTTGGAGAATTAGCACTCTGGGGACACAGAGAACTTTTGGCAGTCTCGAAATCTAAACTTCGCGCTTCGGCAGCCGACTTTTTAGCCCAATCCTTTGAATTACGCGGGGAAAAGAATTACAACATATTTAAGAATGCTTTTTTAGCTCAGTTCGAAAAAACGGAACCAATTATCACTTCCCTCCAGCAGTTCGCCAGTGCTGTGCAAGAACCTTCGGAAACCATTGCGAGTTATAGCACGCGCATGAGGAATTTGGCAAGGGCAGCTTTCAAAATTCAGGGAGAGACACCTGAAGTATTAAACATTTTAGACCAGGCAATGCTGGCCCAATTCCTTAGGGGCATATCTGGAAAAATTAGAAAAATGGTGCTCACACACAATCCTTTAACTTTTTCACAGGCAATTGAGATTTCAAAAAGAGAGGAAATTAATGACCAACTTACTCACACAAAAACTGTCCCTGTACATGTTATTAATAGTCCTGTAAGGGCCGAGAATGAACGGGAGCGACAGGAAAATAATCCCAAACACATTCTTGAACCCATTCAAGATCAAATACGCGACTTACAACAATCGTTAAGTTCATTATCAGTAAATCACGCAACAATCAACAATTTAGAGACACAGATAGCCGCCCTGAGTCAGCAGATGCAAACCATGAAGGTGGGCAAATTTTTCCCTCCCCACGGTCAGGCAGCATTAGGCGCTACCTACCTCCACTCGGACAGCGCAGTAGATCCGCTAACCGACGCTAACGTGACCTTCAGACCAGAGGTCGTTGACCGCCCGGAAAGACGCATAATCTTGCCATACTACGGCCGGCAGCAGGCAGCCAGAAATATGGTAAACAATCGCGAACGAAAGGAAAGACGCATTTTTGACGACCGTCCGAGCTTCCATCAACCCACTCAACTTTTCCGCAGTCGCCCGTGCACGAATTACGAAACGGACATGTACACTGCATCCCCAAAAATTAGGACGCCCTATGCTAATAATCAATATTGTAATTTTAATGAAAATCGAGATCAAGCTGCCAATAGAATGTATTATGCTGATCATAATAGGAGTAATATAGACTCTTATTCTAGGATAAGGAGAGGAACATATAGGAATGAGCATATTCAGGGGCAAATTCGGCCAAAAACATTTCAGGGCAGACAAAATAATTATACAAATACTGGAAGCTACAGGCGAGATAGAGATAGAAATTTATGACTAAAAAGGGGTTCTAAACTTAATAGGAAGGATTCGCGATGTAATAAAACCCTTTTGCCAACCCCTAACTTTAGTAAAGTTAGTAAGCCAGAAGTCAGAGACATCAGAACACAACATGGCATTTACATTCTGGAGGATAATACTAAACTACCTGTGGTATTGGGTTCTGTACAAAACATTAAAACTAGATTTCTTTTAGACACAGGTGCTGGCGTTTCTTTAATGAGTGCAGATTTATTTAATAAAATTAAAAATGATACATCGTTAGATTTCAGACCTCCAGAATTAACTGTAACCGGAGTTTCGGGAAATTTTGTGCCAATACACACTACAGTAACTGCTAATATTAAATTAGATAAGGCAACTTTTAGGGAGAAAATTCTGGTTACTTCAAAAAATTTTAGTGGCAAATATGATATCATCCTCGGCTTGAACATATTAAGGAAGTTTTCATTCAGCCTAGACTTAGGTAAAGGGATCATACGATCAGTTCCATTAGGGATTTGCCTGAGGGAAGAGGATATTCGGCAACAATTGGTGGATTCCACACCCACAGTTGCTAAGCTTACATGTAAACATGTGCTCCCAGCAAGCACAGAACAGGTGGTAACAGTATCTTGTGACCAGCTTGCTGCTCCTCCCAAACAACTAGTATTAGCAGGGCCAAATTCAAACTTAAGCCGGGATGATTTAGCAGTGAAATATTCGGTAGACCAGGTAGACGAAAGTGGGAAAATATCTGTGCTCGTCGCCAATTTAACAGCGGAACCGCTGCATCTTCCAAAAGGCATGGGTATTGCGTGTCTGGAGAACCTGAATCCTCAATCAATTAACCCTAAGAGCCAGGAAAGAGGCAAAAGGGAAGTTTCTCCAGTGACCATAGAGGACTTTAAGCTTGATCACCTGACTGCCGATCAAAGACACCAATTATCAGACCTGTTACGCAAATACTGGGATGTGTTTGCCAAATCACCAGCCCAACTAGGCAACTCAAAAGTTATCCAACACAGAATTAAATTGACAGACAACATTCCTGTTAGACAGAATGCTTACAGAACCCCCTTTTTACTAAAGGATGAGATTCGCAACCAGGTAAAAGAACTTCTAGATTCAAACATTATTGAACCCAGCTGCTCTCCGTATGCCGCGCCCATCGTCCTGGTGAAGAAGCGAGGTGGGGGATACAGGTTATGTATTGATTTTAGGAAACTTAACGCCAAGACGATCTCCGACGCATACCCGATCCCTTCCATGAGTGAGATACTTGAACTTCTGGGAGGCGCGCGCTACTTCAGCTCTTTGGACCTCGAAGCCGGATTCCACCAGATTGAAGTGCACCCCGCGGACCGCCACAAGACAGCTTTTACTACAGGGGAATCGCTGCTACAATACCGGCGCATGCCTTTTGGGTTAAAAAACGCGCCATCCAGTTTTGTGAGAGCAATGGGGCTTGTCTTGGATAATTTACAACGAGATTCCATTTTCGCTTACTTAGATGACATAATCATAGTGTCGAAATCTTGGTCCTCACACCTTTCGAAGCTTGAGAAAGTTTTCCAGAGCCTGAGAAAGTACGATCTGAAGCTGAAACCAAAGAAGTGTGAGTTCCTAAAAGAGCAAATAAAATACTTAGGTCATCTCATTGATAAGGACGGTGTCCGTCCCGATCCAGCGAACGTGAAGGCCGTTCGAGAGTGTCGAGAGCCAAGAACAATGAAGCAAGTGCGATCGTTTCTTGGGATGACAGGATTTTACAGAAAGTTTGTCCCAGAGTACGCAGAGATAGTCAGGCCGCTAACCCAACTTACAAAAAAGAACACCCCCTTTTTCTGGAACAGTGCCGCCCAAGAGGCCTTCGACAAGCTGAAGGTCACTTTGACCACACCACCCCTATTGATTTACCCTGACTTTTCTAAACCATTTTTTGTGTCCTCTGACGCATCTAATTATGCAATCTCGGCTGTGCTAGAGCAACAAGTTGACGAAAATCAAAGACAGCCAATCGCTTACGCCTCCAGACTACTAAAGAAAGCAGAGACTATGTATAGTACCACAGAAAAGGAAGCTTTGGCAATAGTCTTTGCGGTATCACAGTTCAGACCATTCTTAATAGCCTCCAGTTTCACACTAATAACAGACCACCAACCATTAAGCTATCTTCTTCACTTAAAGAATCCATCCCCCAGATTAGCTCGCTGGAGTATGCTTCTACAAGAATACAATTTCAAAATCATATACAGGCCGGGTCGACTTCACTCAAATGCCGATTTCCTTTCAAGGCCAGTGTTAGAGGAAGAGGAAAGACAAAAGGGGCTTAAGAAATCCAAAACTGCTGAATTAGTTGCTCCTATAGCAGCAAATCCCACCATAGAGTCACTGATCATGCCGCAACAACAAACCAGAACTTTGATTAGGAATCTCCAAAGAGAGGACCCTAATTTGCAGGAGTTAATTGAGCAATTAGAAGGAGCACTACAGGCAACAAGTAAAATCCCAGATTCCTTCTATCTGAGTGAGGACAGGATACTGTATCACTACACTTTACCTGACCATGGAGCTACTCGCTCAGAGCCCTGTGAACAGTTAGTAGTTCCAACCAGCTTGAAAGCAGAAGTGTTGAAGTCCTGTCACGACGGTTTTCTCAGCGGGGGCCACCTGGCCCTACACAAGACGTTAGAGAAGGTTAGAAAACACTTTTTCTGGCTAGGCCTTTTTGGCGACGTCAAGAATTATGTGGAGACTTGTCCATCGTGTTTGGAGCGTAGAGGGTATAACCCTAAGGCAAAAGCAGCCCTGATGAGAGTTCCTAATGAGAACTCACCTTGGGTCCGAGTGTCCTTGGACATTTTGGGACCCCTTCCAATGACTTTGAAAGGGCACAAATATTTACTGATGGCAATAGACAATTTTACCCGTTACGCAGAAGTAAGCCCGCTTTATACCCAGAAGGCTGAGGAAGTGGCCACAGCTTTCATAAACAATGTGATCTCGAGACATGGGATTCCTAAATACATCCTAACAGATCAGGGCACTAACTTCATGTCATCACTGTTACGACAGGTGTGTAAAAAGCTAGATATTCATCAGCTTCATACGAGTTCCTTCCACCCCCAAGCCAATGCAAAGGTCGAACGTCTAAACCGCACCTTGGCAAACATCCTGTCTCATGTAGTGAACGAGTCTCAAACGGACTGGGATGTCATGGCCCCACTAGCAATCGCTGCGTACCACGCGGCAACCCATAGTTCCACACAGGAATCGCCAAACTTTTTAATGTATGGCAGAGATTTGGTGTTGCCTTCCGACTTATGGCATTCCAAAGAGAGACATTCATATGCGTCTTTGGAAAACTAGGCAGAACTATTGTGTGCACGCCTTCGCAGATCCTATGAAATCGTCTCTCAGCACCTGGAAGAGGCAGTGCAGAGGCAAGAGGATCGTAGAGCATCTGTTGCAGTAGACAAAAACATCCGTGTAGGAAGCCTTGTTTATCTTTTTACCCCTAAAATAAAAGTGGGCACTACAAAGAAATTGGCTCGATTGAGCACAGGTCCCTACCGTGTGATCAGTCAGCCATCATTAGTGAATTATGAAATACAGCACCTGTATAACCTTAAAGATAAACAAATTGTGCACGTGGACAGATCGACAAAGGATATTGACAGGAAAGTGTTTCCCGAATTGAGAGTAGAGGAATCAGAGGAATCAGAAGATAGCAATTCACCAGACCAAACAAGCACTGCATCAGTGCCCAAAGAGACATGGATCTTTGATGAACCTTTAGTGGAGGATTGTGATCTTATCCCACCTATAATTCCCCGACCTACAAGGATCAATCCGACAAGCTTACCCATATCAATCCCATTGTCATCCCTCCCACAAAGAAATCAGGAGGGCCAACCAAGGACAGAGCATTCAGTGAGACCTGAGGGAGCTGAGCAAGTACCTACTCAGACCCATGGATATAATTTACGTAGTCGCGACCGAGTAATTCATGCCCCACCAAAGGAAATTGTGGTGTCCCAGTCACAAACTGAGGAATTAGTACCAGAGACAGCTTCAGTGGAAAGAGCAGATACAGTGGTTGACACTCCCAGCAATGTAGCTGAAGCAGAAAGAGGTGTCACCCCAGATCAGAGTAACAACACTCAAGCAAACACAAGCCAAAGCGAGCCACCAGATAGGATAGAAAGAGCAGTTCAGTGGATATTGGGTCCACATCTTGCTGAGAGATACCTTCGACCAAGCGATGGCAGTAGTTCTGATCTGGCAGGTATTCTGAGAGATGCCTGGAGAGACTAAAGTGAGGATAGCGAAGTGTATCGATTTCAAGGAGAAACAAGCCATAATTGTAGTTGCTAGCAAAGTGAATGCTTTGTCAAGACAGTTGTGTACACCGAACGACCAGTTTGAGAACCAGTACCAGAAAATTCAAAAAAAAAAAAAAACAAAAAAAATCTTTTTAGCATTCTTGTAAGGCATTCAATGTACAAAAGGTTCGATTCCGAATCTGTATCAAATAGCTAAATAGGAGAAGGAGGAAGGGATATACACCTGTATACACATCCCCTGCATAATAATGCATGAGATGAAAGGGACAGAGAATACTGAGAACTATAGGAGCAGATGTGAAGAGCAAGCACAAGTCTTTTTTTTTTGAGGAGAGAATGAGGAATGATTGGGAATTTAATTTGCATTTCTGCTTAAACTGTGGTAGGACCATTGAGAAAAGGTTTCTTTTTAATTTACATATCACTTTACCAGTACAAAAAAAAAAAAATTTATGACATCAGGAGATCAAGATTTTAGATAAGGAGATCAAGATTTTAGATAAGTAGATCATCTTCCTGTACTAATGTGAAAAAAAAACACTTGTGTTATTTCAAGAGAAAGAGAGAGGGGATAAGCGAAGTTATGATAAGAAAAGGATCAAAGTACATAACTGACCACAGAGGTGAAGAAATTGATCAGTTTTGTTGGATTCTGGCAGTGTGTTTTATCAGCAGCCAGATAAATGGATGGCAAATTGAATGACATGGCACAAGTAGGAAAATAGAATTAATTTATCTTTATAAATCTCACGGAGAAGCACGAACCACTCCAATGAACCTTGAAAAAAAAAACCAGAGATTTTGTATCCGAATTCTATTCAAATATGACCATTGAGCTAATACTATTAAAGCAAACACCTTTCTCCACCAAATATATCTAGACTTTATGAAATTATGCGGTATAAAAATGGAGAGAGGAAGGATACAGGTGGCTGAGGGAATGTCCGGAAATCCCCTAGTCACTTTTTGTTTTCCCTCTCTCATTGCACATCGAAATCCAAAAGTCAAGAGGGAGGATCCTAAAAAAAAAAAAAAAAAAAAAAGGGAGAACAAGAGGGAGATAATATTTGGTTTCTTTTGGAGAGAGGATAGGGCAATTGGCCTGGGGACGGCTGGTTCCTCCCAGTCACTAGTTGTTTTTATCACTTTCCAGAGAAAAAAAAATTCAAGTGAATAGGAGGTAACTTCTGAACTTCAAGATCTAGACTTGGGATCCATCTTCTTGTACTACATATATATAAATAATATATATTAAAAAAAAAAAAAAAAAACTTTACTGTGGAAAGAAATCCTCAAAACAATATTAATCAGAATTCTAATTCCGTCAATAATTTCTTTTTGAATAAAGTTTACCTACTAATGAGAACTTCATCATGTATGACAGTAGGGAGTAAGTGATAGTGCATTAATGTAAGAAGATCAATATAGAACAAAACATATAGGTAATATTGACTATAAAAAAAAAAAAAAAAAAAAAAAACAGAAACAAGATTGCTGAAGTAGTGTACTCATGTTCGTGCCTTCAAAAATCCAGACTGTTGATAAACAAAACATTGTGCTAATTAGGAGAATCAAGGGCTATTTTAAAATAAGAGAATGATTTCTAAAGTTTTTGTTTTCTGATGGGGATATTATTTTTTTTTCCATGCATGGCATGTTTGATTTTGCAAATGAATTGAGTAATTCGTCTTCGGAGAGGTATGCAAGGAAATCAAGAAAGTGACATTTGAGGTTGTGAGTGAGAGCAGGAAGAATGAATGAAAGGTAAATGTGGAGTATGTATGGTACCAAATACTCCCTCACCCGGGATTCGAAAGTATAAGGAGGAAAAGATGTGTAAGTGGGGCAAATCTTTAGTATGGAAGAGAGGATGGATGGAATGCATAAACAGAAGTATTTTCTTCACTAACTAGTCGTGTTTATCCGTCCTTGTTTAGTCGCGATGGTGGAGTTTCACAGGTCTGTACGATGCCTCATCGCTAGAATGCTGACCTTCCTCCTAGCACCTTTACGTTGGATACAGAGGGTGACCACCACAGAAAGGGAGATCCCAGCGCCTAATCAATCCATAAGTCCTTGTCAGGAGTCTTCTGGAGCTGAGCTGATTCTAACCCCGCAGCAGCTTTCCCAGCAAGAGCGGAAACAAAAGGAAGTAAGGCGGTCTCAACCCATGAGGAGGAAACTTAAGGCAGCCCTGGAAATGCGTTTTCCCTGCCACTATGAGAACCATGGCACGAGAAGTTTCCTAAATTGGAAAGGTGAGGTGCAGGTTTCAAAACATAGACTTGGGATGGTGGATCGCTTTGTCCGCCCAACCTGGTGCACACCTGCCCTTCCCCGGTCACCAACGACACACCCCCTTGGATCACTTCCTCCTTTCTCGAAGTGGATCGTCATTGATTTTCTATTTGCCAGTAACCAAGAAAGTGCACTCAAAGTAGAGGAGATTGCCCTAGTAAGTTGGGACCATCAGTATATTGCATCAACCCCAAAGGCAGGAGCGTTTGCATCTCGGCATTTCGGATCATGGTTAAGCATCCTTACGAAGCCATACCAAACGATCATAGCTATAGGAGAAAGAAAGGCACGAAGCCTGGAAAAAGTCCTTCCCTTCCGGACTGTGGTGGATGCTAAAGTCTTCTCCTGTCCCGATCCAGAATTCTTGCCTGATGCAAGAAACAATCCCTTTCATTGTCCCTGGAACCACCCGGCGGACCACTGTGCAGTCCGCACAGTGAACCTTTGCACCCAGTGGCTGGAATTCATCGGTCTAGTGAAGGCAAGAAAAGCTCTTCCTGAGAACTGAATAGTGAAAGTGGTTTACCACAAGGCCATGTGTTAACAGCCAAGAAAGACAAGGCCAAACGTGGAGACAGAAGAGATTGTAATTCCATTCATTTCTGTGTAAGGAGATTGCTAAGGTCTACAATATTCAAAAGAAAAATTATATATATACATATATATATTTTATAGACCTAACTTTAATATTTTTATCAGCTTTACATATATGATATTTCTTTTATGTATATTGCAGTGTTCCATTTTAGTTATTAGTTCATGTCTATGTTATTGTGATGTTTAGTTACATGTATACAATTATAATGTACTTGCTTAATTAACTTCAGATGCTTTGTGTCCATGACCTAAGGACAGTTACTAATTGTGTGATTGTTTATGTTTTATGTCGTGCCTGTGAGCCAAGTAAGGACTATGAACAAAAGCAGTGCCCAGAACATTCCTTGGAGGGATAAGCTCCTTTTGTGTGTCTCCAGCCTGCTGAAGAATAACCTCACCGAATCATGGACTACAGAAGAACTTTTCTTTTACTGCCTGACAACCTCAGCCTGGAAGTCCAGATCTGTTTTCTGTTGTGCTTCAAAATGCTCACTTATTTAAACCAGGGAAACTGTTAACTGAAGCACGGACTTTAGTGGTGAAAAAAAAAAAAAAACAAAAAAAACAATTTCTCAACAGATGGGTGCAGACAATGGCCTCCATGTGGAGAGCGAACAGCATTGAGAAGTGTGAATACATTAAGTCCACACAGTGAACTAAGTGCTATACGCTTTGTTTTGTTTGTCTTGTATTTTATTTGATTATATCCATATAATATGTTAGTAATTAAGTTTCTTTTACATACTGTAAGAGGAGGAATGTTTATGTTGTCCCCCCCTGACTAAAGTCAAAGCCCCAGTAGGGACGTTGAGAATTTCAGTCTTAGTTGTGTACCCCGACTGAAATCCTCAGCGGTAGTGGCGAGGAGTGTAAAATGCCCACATTTTTCATATTAATTTACAGATATTTCCCATGCATTTCCCTCCCTCCCCCCCTTTGCTGTGCCCCTTCTTGCTAAAGAGTTGTTTTGACCGTTTCAGCAGAAAATATAAATGCCAATCGTACATGAGTAACCGCTATCAGTTTCTTGTCAAATATAGAATGGTAAAATTCGACTTAGTTGCTTTCTCAGTTATAAATTCCCTTTGCCATTATTTTCCTAACTGAAGATAACAGTCGCTACGTAGAAGTAAGTTCACAAGTCCACGAAAATACGAGCTTCGCTCTCCCTGACAAATACTGGTCAGTGTGTCTGATGTTGACCGCGTGAGAAAAGTGTCCCACCCTAGTTCAAGCTCGGTGTGAGGCGAAAGTTCATGCGATAAGGAGCATATACCCTGGTGGACGATGAGCGAAAGGGGGTTGTTTTGTGGTGGCTTTTGGTAGAAGCAGTCGGTTAGTTAGTCTGTATGAGAGAGAGTGAAAAAATACAGTAAGTTTTTGGAAACGGGAATTACGTTACAGAATGACTGTACAGAGAGAAGCTTGAAGAACAGCGCAAGAAGATACAGAATGAGCGAGCGAAGATAGCAGAACCTGAAGGAAGGCTGCGAAAGCACGGAATCCCCTCACCGAGTTCCGCCCCCCGTAGAATGAGTCATCCATATTTAGGTAAGTCATCCCACAGCTATACATAAACCTTACTCCTCAATAATATAATTAATTATGTTAGCATTGATAAATTGTAAAATGTCCTAATACCGCTATCCTAAATAGCGCATCACTTAGATTGTCAGTTTCACAAATTAACAATAGGTAAATGATGTATCTTAAGCATGCTATCCTAAATAGTGCAGTATTTTTAGTATTGACCCCATCATGTTTGTACAACCATTATGTCATATGCTAGTCCTTGCCTGAGATGAAGTATCCACACGAAGAACACCTATGTGAAGAACCCATTAATTTCCAAAACATCAATAAATGCTAAGAACTCTTAAATACTTCCATAAAGTCAGTTTATATTATTGTAACCAAATGATTTAGGATTTGCTTGTCACTGCCGCTAGGGCAGTAGTTTTCATACATGTATCAATTCTATAGTGGAGTATATTAAACTATATTTTGTTTTAAACATATGCCTCAGGCCTATCCTCTATTCACACGAATGAGTAAGCAAAGAATTATATAATAGAACTGATACCGCGGGTACTCGAATTTCTACCTATAATTGGAAAGAGTTTGAGTATTTTCACAACGCCTGATCGAAGCTGCAGTTCCTATTCCCTTGAATAGTTTACCGAGGGCCGAGATCATTGTCCTAATATGAAAAACCACTAGACAATCACATGAGTATACTGGGGTTATCATTGAACAAATGATTAAGGAAGGAAAGTGTCCCGCCATACAGATGTGTTGTCCAGAGAAGTCCGAACGAACGAAAGTAAGTGATTAATAAGCAAGCAAGAAGTATAATAAATAAAACCTCCCAGTATAACACTTACAGTGGAGGCGATGTTCTCGTGTGGGGTGGAATAATGATCAATGGCCCCAGCTCTCTTCATGTTTTTGATAGTGGTACCATAACTGCGTAAGTGGTGGAGGAATACCACCATGTAGAACAAGTGGTGGTATTCCTCCACCACTTGAGCTCTATGTGTAGAAACATCGCCACTGCACATAGAGCTCAAATGATGGAGGAATATCTTGAAACTGAAGATGCATTCTTCTCTTTCCTGGTGATTCCTTTCTACCTCTCTCTCTCTCTCAGGGTAACTCGGGGAATTTATTTTATTTTATTTTATTTTTTGGCTAGTGTAACATAAGCCTCAGGCTTCCTTGCACTGTATGGCTAATGATAATAATAATATCCAACGACTGCCGTGGCCAGCACGATCACTACATTTAATCCGATCGAACATGTGTGGGATGCCCTTGGGTATCGCATTGCACGCCGACAGCCAACTCCTCGGTTACTTGGTGAGCTAAGGTCTGTGCTGGTGGAAGAATGGGATTTGTTGCCACAGAATCTTATAGGCACCCTTATATCGAGTATGGTTTGCGGTTGGAGGGGATCATACGTCGTGCTGATGTCATGTGACCATATTTTTGAGTGATTTAAAAATTCCTCCAGTCGCCAACAGAAATGTAACGCAAAAATTCCTCCAGTTGCCAACCGAAATATAACCCAAAAATTTCTCCAGTCGCCAACAGGAATATAAACCAAATCTATATATCTAACGCGTGACAGATAGCGATGAATTATAGTAGTAGTAGTAGTGGCATGTGATGCAAGAAAGCAAGTGTGTGAGCTTATGCAGCATCAGCCAAAAAAAAAAAAAAAAACAAATCACGCCATTCCCTCCAAATGCCTGTCCAGTTCCTCCTTAAATTTATTTAACCTATCAACTTCCACGACGACAGATGGAAGTTTGTTCCAGCAATTAACCACCCGCTGGCTAAAGGCAAATTTCCGCACATCTATTCTACATCTGTCTTTTCTTAATTTGAATTTATGCCCCTTTAGGTTCGTAATCTGAACAAGTGGAAGGATCCCATCAGAATTCAGCGTGCTCAACCCATTCAAGGCCTTGAATGGGTTGAATGAATCATCTTGCTCACTAAGCTTCCACGGCTGACATGAATCATATACAAGACAGATAGAAAGAACAAAATGATGTACTTGTATCCGGGTGTACTTTTTTAGAATCAATATGTTTTGTGCAGATAATGTAAAATAGGGTGCATTGCTGTTTCATTCACATGCGGTTATTTAAATTTCTGACGCATTTTCTTTTTGCTAAGGATTTCTGTAATTATCGTTAAGCAGAGTTTCGGTTGAATTAGAACTAGAGATTTTTCACATCCCAAAAAAAAAAAAAGGAGTATGACAAACAAACAAAAATTAAATAAGTCATAAATAAATAAGCGCAACAGAAACTCTACAAGATCGCCTAAAGGAGCAAAGTGTTGCAAAAAAAAAAAAAAAAAAAAAAAAAAAAGGAAAAAAATGTTCTTAATCGAAATATTTCAATCAAAAATATCTTCCAAAATAACTGATGTTATTTGGAATTTTAAAAACGTAATTTTTGCAAACCAGTTCGAGAAGAAAAAAAAAAAAAAATTCTCGAACTGGCTTGCAAAAATTGGAGAAAAAAATTACTTTATGTGATTATTTTTAATTAAAAAACCGTTTATATCATTTTATTTGTGCAGTTGTGTGTGATAAGAAATAATAAACACATCACTAATTATGCGCACTGCAGTACAATGGATTATAAATAAAATTAAGTAATTAAAAAAAAAAACAGTTTCTACTTTCAAAAAAAGTAAAATGAAAATCGTCTCAAATTAGAATTGTTCTGATGTAATACAGATTAAATATACAATGAATACCTGTACCACTATTCATACGATCCAAGCAAAATATTTTCTAGCATGCAGCCAACGAGACAAAACAGAGCAGTCAATCAATACGGAAGGTTTTGAAATGTATGCCTTTTAAAATCACGCTTCATGTGTAATCTAGCTTATGTTGAGTTCACGTGCATATCCGACATCGATCGCAGTGCAGTTAAACAACGGATGTATCTCATTGAGAAAAATCATTTTTTCCCTTTGTAATCTTAAAAAAAAAAATTAAAACGCAATCGTTGGAAGTATTTCAACTGCTACAGAGTTGCAGCATTTCAAATACTTTCAGAAAAGACTGTAAGACATTAGATTTTATGAAAGAATAAAATTCTGCTAGTGTCATTAAAAACGAAATTTAAAAATCGACAGTTGGAACTTCACGATCAGTGTAACAAGGGAGTTTCATACCCCTCAGACACTGGAACGAGTTAAGTATGCATTACAGGCCAGAATGACATTAAAAAAAGAGAGAAGAGAGACATTCTTAGCAACAGATAAGGCAGATCTTTAATCACCATAGCAACGCTGATCGCTAGTGGCTCTTTCGCGAACTTTGTTTACAACAGTGGTACGGCATTTGATATAGAGTTACTGAAAGATCGAGAGAGAAATGAGGCAGTGCCAAATAATATTCTCTTTGTTTTCGACAAAGGAAACCATGTTAAATAAACGCTTCATTGTAACATGGAGCAAAAAGCAACAGAAAAACACCACTCACTGTGTCTGACATAAACAGCAGTAAAAATCGATAATTCCTACCAAGAAGTGTGGAAAAATTATGCACTTGGAAGAAAATTGCAAGCCATGAATAGATTAAGAATAGCCGCATATAATAGAAGAACGAGCAATATTAATTTTGTGATATTAATTAATTTATACATCAAATAGAAAAATAAATATGCTTCAAGGTAATTTTGGATGGTTTAAAATCACTATTAACTAAAGTATTTTTTTATAAATAAATAATAATAAAAAAACAGCATTCCCCCACCCCAAGCTTTCTTAGTAGGAATCTATAATTCCGTATTTTGTAAACAATTAATTAACAGATTTTCAGCAATGGCAGAAATCTCACATAATTTCGAAATTTATATATATATATAAATTCGATATATATCCACAGGCAGAACAAAAATATGAACAAGGGAAACATGTCCCACCCTTACATTCCCCAGGATAGACAGATGTATATACCTAGTTCTAATTTCGGTAGCACCAGTAATTAAATGCAATGATTTCCTGTAAACGTTTGAAAAATACCTGGATTTTGATAGATCGAATAATTTTGTTTTGAAATAAACAAGTTTTAAAATAAGGGGAATAAAAACAACAGGGGTCTCAAGATCACTCACATGGTTTCGTATTCTGTACTAACCCTGTGTAACAGACAGCTTAGCTGGTGTCCTTGATCGGCCTATTGTTTTTATACACTCCTACATTATCAGGTAGGAGGCAGAGAATTAAAAACCACTAGTTAGAATTTCATGTTTTTAGATTTTGTGAACCCTATAGTACCTGTCGTATTATTTCCATTCCCCAGATTCAGAGGATTCCCACAGCCGGTATTGAGAAAGAATAGTTCCAGATAGATGCGCGAACTTTCCTTTCACCCAGAGAGTAACTGACTTCCATTTGATCTTGTGGAGGTGGGTAGTTTGAATAACTTTAAGTACGAATTAAACCAATTATTAGAGGAGGTTGAATAAGTGATGTGACATATATTATTATTATTTATGCCTTATAAACTTGCATCATTTGGCACTATTAACACCAATGCTAATATAACAACTGGACATTTTTTATAAAGTTTATAAAGGACGTTACGTGAAGTATTTAATTATAAATAATATAATGAAATATTACAGTTTTTCACATGATAGAATTGTAGTTCATTGGAACAGTGAAATAAAAAAAAAAATTGCAAAATCTCCTAACCGTGTACGGTAGTACAAGGTTAGAAAACATGGGCTCACATCTGTGAGTATGGGCTTTACTCACCTGACCTGGATATCATCATTCTTCTCTTTCTTGGTGATTCCCTCTTACTTCTCTCTCTGCCTACAGCATAAGCCTCAGGCTTCCTTGTACCATATGGCTAATAATAATAATAACAACATTAGGCGGCATTTCTAAATTCATTTATAAGAAAAAAAGTGCGATCACACTGCTTGGAAGGGGAATGAAGGCTGGCAGTATATCCTGTGTGATGATTTTAATAACCTAAGTGCAAAAGAATATGCTTATTTTGTGCAGACATCACTGTATTTAGCATTATTATTTGCAACCAAAAGGAAGAAGGAAGTGTATAGAAGAGTACCCTGGCGGTCTAATGAGTTGGCTGACTTAAAGAAAGAAATTTTCAGTTTAAGGAAAACATACAGAAGTATAGTGTATGGGGTCTCAATGAAGCTGTTAGGTTTAGAGAGTTGTATAAAGTGAAAAGGAAGCTTTTTCATAAATCAATATATAAACATAAGATGAAAGCATGGAAAGATTTAGTATTCACTGTAGGGAATAATCATCCTTGGGGTCTTTTGTTTAAATTAACAAGAAACAAACTGAATGTTAATAATTTGATTTATACTGTGAGAACTGGCAACACTGAAACACATAATTGGACATCAACAGTTCAGGCTATCACTGATAAACTGTTTAGGGTGGATTGTGCAGCAGATGCCAATACTGTGCAAAGTAGTGTTAGGAGTGAAAACAGCGTTTATTGTGGTCCTTCAAACACAGTTTTATTTGATATTTTTGAGTTGAAATTGATAACTTCTGAGTTAAATTGTAGCAAAACACTGGGTTTAGATATGATGGAAAACAGCAGTATAGTTAAAGCTGTTGAACTTTTCCCTGAAATTATTCTAAAAATGTATAATAAGTGTTATGTGGAGGGAGTCTTTCCAGGTTTCTGGAAGATTGCCCTATTAAAATTAATTCATAAACCAGGGAAGGAATTAACTGATCCAAGAGCTTACAGGCCTATTTCTCTGTTAGCTAACTTGGGCAAGATATTTGAAAGATTATTGTTAAGATTAGAGTTTTTGTTTAACACTGCTAATGTAACTTTTCCTTACCAGTATGGTTTCAAGAAAAATTGTTCTGCGGAGGATGCTATAAATGACTTGGTAATTTATTGTAGGCTTTCTTCTAGTAAATGTGTTAGCTCTGTTTGTGGACTTTAAGGCGCTTTCGACACAGTGTGGTATGAGAGCGTCCTTCAATCTCTGCGGGCGATTAATTGTCCTGATTTGTTATATTACACTGTTATAAATTATTTATGTGGAAGAAGGATGTTGGTTAGATCTCAACATTTAGAGTATAAAAGGGATATAGATAGCGGGTGTCCACAAGGGTCAGATTTAGGTCCAGTATTCTGGAACCTAGTTCTTAATCAATGGCTTCAAACTGAGTCACGGGAGTGCCACAAGGTGGCATATGCTGATGACTTGGTTATTTGTGTTCAAGGAAACTCTAGAATGGAAATAGAAAGAAAAATTAATAATGTAGTTAACACCTTGATTGAATGGACTAAAATCAATAAACTCACGGTATCATCTAGTAAGACAGTAATGATGATATTCAGGGGGGAAGTTAGATTATGGTAGGCCCCCTAATTACATATAATTGATAAACAAATACCCTTAGTATCTAAGGTGAAGTATTTAGGAATAATTATAGACGACAGATTGTTATTTACTGCACACCTTGAAAATATAAGTATTAAAATTAAAAAGTTTACAGCATGTATTGTCCGTATCATTAAATCAGACTGGGGACTTGGAAAACGTGTTCTAAGTCTGTATTATAAGGCAATTTTTATTCCTATTATTGTGTATGCAGCCTCAGTGTGGTATCATAGGATTACTAATGTTAAGTTCCAGAAGAAATTACTATCAATTCAAAGAGTCATGCTTTTGACTATAGCGAGAGCATGTAAAACTGAATCAACTAATGCACTGCAGGTTTTAGCTAGAGAACTTCCTTTAGATTTGATGGTAGCATTCAGAGTTTTTGGATATTTTTTAAGAAATAGTAAACAGATTACGTTTTTTGGCATAACCAATGATTTAATGATAGATATTAAGATAGAAAAAAGAAATATTCTTATGAAATTAATTGATATTTGGCAGCAAAGATGGAATACTAGTGAAACTGGTGCTGTGACTCGTTTGTTCATTCCACTAGTTAATTTTAATTATGAAAACAAATGGTTTTGTCCTAATATTGATACCACTTTTTTATTAACTGATCATGGTTCTCTAAGACAAAAGTTATATCAGTTTGGTTTAGAGTTTCAACCATGTTGTGAATGTAAAATGGTAGGAAGTTGGAAGAATGTTCTCTATGAGTGTCTGCTATACGAAGAATACAGATTAAATTTTCCAATTTTGATAAAGGTTTTGAATATTTATATGTTCAATCCAAGGAATATTATTTAAGCTTTCAAGAATATTGTAGATTAGTCTTTCAAAAAAGAAAACAGTTGGCTGTTTTAATAGATACAATATAGATATTAGTGGTTTTTTTGTTTTTTTTTTTTTGTTTAATTTTCTAGCGGTCCATGTTAGTCATGGTTGACTGATACTGAGTGCTGGAATTTATTTTATTTATTTATTTATTTTAAATTTAATTAATTTTTTGTTTTATTTTATTATTATTATTTTTTAATTTGGTTAAATTTTTGTGTTATTTATTTACTTATTTATTGTATTATTATTTTATTTATTTTTATTTTTTGCTGGCTCCCAGGTTTTGGCAGCCTGGGAGTAGGACTGATGGCAACCACCAGTATTGCACTACCTCTGGTGGGTGCGGGAATTTTAGTGCAAATTGCACTGACAGAGCAGTAGACCCTGTCCCGGCTTCATGTCTTATGGATGGGCACAAGGTATCAGGCACTCAGATAGTACCTGCTCCCTGGTGGCAAAGAGGCCTGTGTTTATTATTATTATTTCTTTTTTCTTTTTTTTTGATACAGAATATATAGGTGGAGATGGACATTAGTCTGGGTGCCACCCTTGGCATGTATACATACAATACAATAGGATATCCTGTGTAACCCCCTAGTTTTATTATTATTATTATTAACCATAGGGTGCAAGGAAGTCTGAGACTTATGCTGCACTAGACAAAAAAAATTCTGAATTACCCCGAGAGAGAGAGAGAGAGAGAGAGAGAGAAGGAGAGAGAGAAGCAGAAGGGAATGACCAAGAAAGAGAAGAATGATGATATCCAGCTCAGGACCCTGGGTGTGCCTAGCCCATACTCACCAGATATGAGCCCCTGGGGTTAGGAGGGTTTCACAGCCCATTTAACATATTGGCCAGTCTAATTCTCGCTTTGACAATATATCATTACATTGTTGAAATTCTGATTGTCACTTTTGTCATAAATTAATGTTGTGAATGCATCACATTTTATTTTTTCTATTTTTTTTCTTTTCAGTGATTTGTGATTATTGTTTTCAGTGATTAATGTATTAAATGAATTGTGTTAATTTTTCAGCTTCAATTATTTTTACAAATTTCACTAAACACTAATCTGTAACCACTACGCTTTACAAAAAAAAATAAAAAACAATAAAATAATAAATTGGGGCGCTTCTCCCCCTACTCGCTTTGTTCCATCAACGCTTCTCCGTTCTCCAAATGTAGATTTGGCCGAATTATGGAACGTGTCTAACGGAGATTAAACTCGTCAGTTCCTTTCACCATGGCACCTCCTCGTATTCGCATCGTATAAGGGCCGCCGCCACCTTGAAAGTCCGTATTTTCGGCATTAAAATATGCAAAAGGCGTAAAGATTGTTGTAGACTCGAATTGTTTTCTCGGCAGTGTCTCCCTTTTTCCCTGTGTTAATTGTTGTTGTTGTTGTTGTTATTTGGTTTTTAGGAGCGTTAGCAACTAAGGCCATATTGCTCCAGGGATATGCGGTGGTCATTCCCTGACCTTTCCGCATCCTCCGTATTTGGTGACCACGGGCTCGAACCCCTGTCTAATTAAGAAGCGTGTGCTACGCACTGCTACTCCTGCCCACCTGGCTAGGGAGGCGCCCCTTGTGTTAATTACTACGTTAGCAAATCAAACGTCATGGATTCCAGACACCTGTCGAAACGCACTGATCGATATCTAATCAGGAAATAACCTATGTAATTATTTACCTGTGCATTTGTAGTGACGTATTTTCCCCGCCCATTTGTACCATGTGACCCGCATCCCACTTCTCCCATTGGCTAACTCCCCACCACGCGGCATTCAAGGTCGAATAAATATCACCAGGATGAAAACTTTCTTAATGTATAGAGAGAGAGATAATCATACCTGTGTGACCGAAAAATACCACAGGTACTCGGAAACCTGCTCAAAGCAAAGTTAAACGGAGGGAACACAGTTAAAGCCCTCAAATACCTATGCAATCTCAGTGCTAAGATACTCCTTTGGGATCATAGATTGGACTAACACTGAGCTGGAGGATATCATGTGAACGACAAGTTCAACGATGACCAAGAGCCGCCAACGCCACCCAAAGTTAGCCCTAGAGAGACTGACTGATAGCTCGAAAAGAGGGAGGAAGGGGTCTGATATACCCCATCAAGCAACAGAAGACAGCGATAGCTAACCTGGAGGATTACTTCCAGAAAAACGCAGCAGCATTCTACCAGGCCGTAAGGAAGATAGACAAGTGGCATACCCCCATTTAACCTAAGCGAGGAGTTCCCTCCCGCCCAGACAAAACAAATTCAGTTTAGGCAAAGAAGACACTACAATGACCTCTATCAGACCACACAGATAAAATGGCTTCCAATCCATGTGTCACGAGCGGGAGGCTCTTCTCCGAGACTGGAGGATTCATGCTCGCCATCCAAGACTAAGTAATCAGTACCAGGAACTATAGAAAATACATCGCCAAGGGGCTCAGAGTGCCAGATGTGACGAATCTTGCTGCACCTTATTTCGATCAGATGGGTGAGTATGGGTGTGCAGAGAACGTCGGCAGCTAGAATGCTCTGTACAACCAATAAAGTTCATAGGAAGTTGGGTTATGGTGTTGCACTCTTTCTTATGGTATGGTATAGGACCTTTAGTGTATGGGGGAACCATAATCACTAGCGCCTGCCTTCTATGTTCCATACGATATGGCACTTTTCTAATACGGATCCATATTTGTTTCAACAGGACAATGTCCCAGGTCATACCGCCACTGCTATTCGAGAATAGGCTCATGTACAAAAGATGTAATAGTCGCTGTGAAGTTCCGATTTGAACCCTATAAAATTGGACTGGAACGTCAGATGAGGGCCACACTAACATGCTCCACATTGGTAGATCAACTGTTCACTGTTCTACAAGAGGAATGGAGACTACTCACTGCATCGATCGCTCGTTGGTGGTCCTACCCCAGAGGGTGCAGTTTCACATTGCGACCAATGGGAGACTGTAACGCTATTGAAGTGAGTGACAGTAATGTCAGTATGAAAATAACATATGTGCATATACTTTTTGGAGGGTAGTATATCACATGATTACTGTCACAAATTAATAACTGCCATACAATAAATACTACTGAAAAAGTAGGAAAATAATAAATAAATTTTTGTCAGAAGAAGAAAAGTTATGCTAACCAAAGTGCGGCACGTGTGCCACTTCTGGCATGCTAAGCTGCTTCCTGTGACGCTGTGTGGCCACTTTTTTTTTTTTTTTTTTGTATTTATTATGTATATACGAAAGAAAGAAATCTGTATTGCAATAATAACAATACAAATCGATACATTGCAATATTGCCCTTCACGGCCACCTAGCCAGGGGTTAACAGTGATAATACAATATAATAATAAATAGAGAACATTGATAAATCAAGCATAAGGAAATACATATGTGGACGCATAAAAGGAAGTACAGCTCAAAACTCAAAGTATAATAAAATTATATACATTAGCATTAGTAGAGGCATATGATGCAAGAAAGCAAGCTTATACAGCATCAGCCAAAAAAAAAAAAAAAAAAAACACTTTCCCATTCCACGCATACATTCACTCTAAATGTTTGTCTAGTTCTTCCTTGAATTTATTTAAAAACTTATATCTGTTGTAGAAGCTGTCAGCTTCTACAACAGATGGAAGTTTGTTCCGGCAATCAACCACACGCTGGCTAAAGGCAAACTTCCACACATCTATTCTACAACTGTCTTTCCTCAATTTGAATTTATGTTCCCTCAGGCGATTAATCTGGGTGTAATCTGGGAATGATTAGAGCATTGAGCTTGCTCTAATCATTCAAGGCCTTATACACCTCAATCAGATCACCTCGCAGGTGCTTAGTCACCAGACACTAATTTGCAAATCTTAAGCCTCTCTTCGTAAGAGAAACCCTTTGTCCATTCACTAATCTTGTTGCCCTTCTCTGTACTCGTTCCGGCAGTTCTACATCCTTCCTAAAATGATGTCTCCAGACCTGTATACAGTAAGTATTCAAGGTGTGGCCTGACCATTGCCTTATACAAAGAAGATACAGGTGGAAACAAATAATTTTATATGGTAATATAAAACAGGCAAACGTTCTTTGTGCTGGATAGAAGTTAGTTCATGATTACCCACTTTAATACTAAAACGTTAGTAAGCCATCTTCATATCAGATGGTATTGTAGTCTTGTGGGATTAAAGAGCTTCGAGGAGAAGGATTATGGACAGGGAAGTACAATTCAAGGATGCGGCGTCTGTATTCCCTGTCACAAGCAAACGTATTAAAGTTGGTATCCAAAGACTGGGCACATGAAAGTAGCAAATAGGAACCTATCAGATAGGTGGAGACGGCTGAGATGTGGACAGAGAGTTGGAGTGGCTCTGAGGGAAGGCTGAGGGACTCTCCAAGAGCACTTTGTATACTTTGTTCATAATCTATTTCTTATCATATAAAACTTCATTCTAAATTGAGACTTCTTTTTATAACTGAAATAATTTTTTTTAAAAATATATAAAGAACTTAAATACTAATTTAAAATGCCTTAATGTCAGGAAAATTTCGAAATATTCTTTGAATTTAGATATATCCTCAAGGGAAATAAAATAAAGTTTAAGCATATCTTCAAATATTTTTAGTTATTTCCATCAAAACAGTATCTAATATTTCATAATATAGTCTGTTATCTAATTAAGGTTATTATTATATTATTACCACTCATATACCAAGTGAAATTAATAATATAGTTTATTAGGCTGTTTGCCCAAATTACTATACATTAAGTTGACGTTTCGGGTATCTTACCGACACCCATTTTCAGACCATGTTGTTGGGGGAACAGAAAACATAAAGGGTTACAAATTTGGATATTTTAGAATATTACAGTTACAATAATACAATTATAATTACCAATATTACAATTACAATTTGCAAATTACTAATCTAAAGTACTAAGTTTTGAATTGCCTTACAATAGAAAACAGGAAACATAAGGTAAATACAAAGAGATTAAATTCTTACCTGCTGAGAGACTTCTCTTTGCCGATGCTCCCAGAAATTGATGTCCATACAGGCAAGAGGCGCTGCCAGCAGTTAATTTATAGGTGAGTTCCTCCAGTTCAGAAGCATGGTCTGATGATGGGTATCGTTTTTTTTTTTTTTCCCGCACCAGCATGATTTAATTTGCTTAATTAATGCAATGGCCTTAATTCTTCCAGCAGACAAAACGAACTATCCGTGTACTCTACTGCTTTCAATCAAATAAAATATCTTTTTAAAAGGAATCTGCCATTTATTTAAAAGTGAGACAAAATACGAAACGGACGGTAAGTTATTAATGTTCCTTTTGCCATAGAAGTGTTAAAACAGATTCATTCAATCAAGTGCCCAGCTTCACGGACGTGCTAAAATAACACTAATAATACAATACTAAATGTGATACTAATATTTACTAGTACACTTAGTGATACTGATACTAACACTAGGTGGTACAAGTGCTACTTGACTCTCATCAACCGTTGCAATACCACCACTTTGCTTACCGCAGGCGCGAAGTGGTGAAACCAATGTTTAGTTTCCAAAGCAAAGTTTCTGGCATCTCCTCCCTCCCCATCTCCTTCAACCCATGCACAGTACTAAGTACTATAGATTTAATACCTTTCGTTTTTGGGGTTTTCATAAAAAAATAAAAATAATAAAATATATGTTTGGAAGTAGTATCGGATAAGCCAACTCGCTGTGAAAGCAAAATTTGATCTGTGAGAGCCAACTAGCCGTCAAGCAAATATGTCATCGTAGACCATTTCGAGAGAGTTCGTAACGTAACGTGCAAAATATTGTCCTTGAAAGAGAATAGTCTTGAGTATGTGATTTGCGTTTTAGGATATGTGGCGCCCGGGTGCCAATTGAAAAATTTCGCCTCCCCCTTTAAAATTTTCTTCATAAGGGCATGTAAGTTTCAGGTTTTCAGGCGCCCCTTGAACGTTGATGCCGGGCTGCAGGGTACACCTAACACCCTCGGGACGGCCCGCCCCTGGTGATTTGCAATTGTTGTGAGCCACCTTCGGGGAACACATTTTTGAAATCGAGGACAGGTAGTCAATTCCCGGGAAGATTGGTAACACTTGTAAGAACCCCGGGATTCTAATTCTGAAGTCCCCTTGACAATGTCCAGGACTGAGGAAGCTGACCCGTCTACCCCTGCCCCCGACACTCATTGGGAGTAATTACACCGTCCCCCAAGTTTATTCTAAAACTATTCTATTTGTTTTGGAATAAAAATGGAATAGTTTTGTATTTCATATGCTTTTAACCCCGTCCACCGAACAAAGAAAGAAGAAAAACAAAAAAAAAAAAAAACAAAAAAAAAAAACTAAGCAATATTACTATATTCTCAGCTTTGTATTCGCTATGGTTTTACATTTTATAGTTATTTACTTTGCTCTATTGCTAACTACATCCGTTTTGATTATCACTATATGCAGGTACGCATACGATTATGTGCTTATATATGTTATGATGTCATGACGAAATTACGTTTTCAAAACTGTGAGTTATTTCAGATTGGAATTGGTGTTTTTGTTCAGAGTTTTCTTTTGTTTTTCTTTTCTGCATAGCTAGGAATCATTACCGAAGGCCAAAGCATAAGAACAATTTCTCCTCCTTTACTAACATAGCTGCGCAGAATGTCACTCATGACAGGCGAGAAATCACCGAAGACTAGCGACTACCCTTACGGAAGCTGAAGCTCCCACTCTCAGTCACGCTTGCCGTGAGCTGAATGTCTCTGAACCCAAGTGAAACTACCATGGTCGAAGAGAAAAGTTGGTAGAGCTGAGTTTCGGTTTCGACAGTAAGGCGTGGGAAAAACTCAAGGTGTTTTCATTCAGGGAGAGGGAGAGAGAGAGAGAGAGAGCGGGAGCGCGCGCCAAACATCTAGGAGTTCACTCCCACCCCAGTCGGTAACCAGTGAATGCAATTCTGAAAGCTGGGATTAGTGGCACAGCAGCAACTAAGGCCATAGCGCCCTGAAAGATGGGTCTCGTCTTCGCCTAGCAAGGAACAATGCTTCTAGCCTACGCAAGTAAAAAGAAAATGGTTGAATTAGAAGAATAGAAAAAAAAAAAAAAAATTAGAGAAGCGGAAGCTTCTGGAAGAAAATTAAAGTTGACCAAGATTCCATTGTAGTTTTACATGACTGTAAAATAGCTACTGAGTGATGAGTTCCGTTTAAAAAAAAAAAAAAAATGTTCTTGTTTATACCCCAGCACGACCACTAGGTCAGTGGAGGATAAATGGACCTGTTGTACTGGAATCCATAGGATGATAAATGATGATTAGGTGTTTGATTGAATGACCTACCTCGTGCCCCCGCACTCCTCACTGTGTCCGTTAGAATAATTTTATCTCTAAAGTTTCCATTTTCTGTTGAAGAGACACGATTTGTCTCGAAAGCTACAGTATCTATTTGTAATTAAAGATATTCAGTATCTATTTGTATTAAAGATATTATTTTACTGGCTAAACACCTAATCATCATTTAGATCAGTGGGGTTTACACTAAATCAATCAATATAAACGTTAATCGAATTTAGCAGTCACGGGCTTGAATCGCGGTCTACTCAAAAAGCACGTGCTACTGCAATCGGGCTCCTGACCAATAAGTCAGGCCTAATTAGAGAGGTACCGATTCAAATCCTGTTATGAGATTCAAATGATGAGACTAACCGTTTAGGACTTTTCTAAACAGCGGTAAGTTAGTCAGCCTCAGGCAGAAATGTCGGTTTATTTTCCTTATTTCTTTTTCTGTTTTTCCCCCCTCTATTCAAAAACTGACACAAGAGCAATTTATAATTGCCATACACCAATCCCTTACAGTTGTGTTCTCTGGGCATTCCAACAACCTAACGCAGTGCTTCCCTAACTTTTTTGACGACACACTAAAAACGTGAAAATATTTGACACCCCACATTTTTTGTACCTTTATCAGGTAAGTGGTAAAAGCAACGGTAAGGGACTTCCTCTGTTTCTAGCCCAAAACTTGAGAAAACATTTAGAGAAAGAGAGGATGTGTAGAACCAAGTATAAGTTGAACCAAAGCCATTTGAAACAGACTACATCAGGTATTACGCATAACGCAAAGGTGGGCGAATAGAACACTATCCCCTCCAATCAGTAGCGCGCTCACGCAGCTGGAAAGCCTTCTGCGATTTTTTCCTTCTAACACCATTAAGATCTACAACGATCTTCAAGCAGACCCAGAAAAGCTTTGCACAGAGAAGAGGTACAGGACTGAAGTGTTTCAGAATGCATTACTCCACCTATAAATGTTGAGTGATGCCCACAGATGAAAACAAAAGAGAATGCAGGAAATGAAAAATGAACTGGTCGGGACTGTTTTTGCTCCTATTATGTTTATATTATTATTATTATTATTACTAGCCATATAGTGCAAGAAAGCCCGAGGCTTATGCTGCACCAGCTAAAAAAAAAATTCCAAGTTACCCCGAGAGTGAGAGTGAATGAGTGAATGAGAGAGAGAGAGAGAGAGAGAGAGAGAGAGAGAGAGAGAGAGAGAGAGAAGTAGAAGGGAATCACCAAGAAAGAGAAGAATGATGATATACGTCTTGTCTTTCTGTTATCTCGCTGTAAATAATGCTGTAGTTGTGAACATTCTCTAATTCCTTGTAAAATTGCAAATTATGCTTGTGCTTTCTTTCTATCTGCCTGTCATGTAAAAATAAGGCAATGATATGTATAATATTAATTAGACAATGTATAATTTGTATAATTTATAAAGACGATGATTTGTATAAATTGTAAATGGATAATTATGTATATAACTTATATTTGTATATATGAATGTGCACCCCCTGGTTAATAGCTGTAAGCGGGTATCTCTTAGGAGAAAATAAGGATAATGATAAAATAATAATAATATTATTATTATCTATCGAAGAGAAAGAACGTGTCCAGATCTCATTGGCCTAGTATGGAGCACGAGAAGAAATAAATGTAAATGTGTTACTCAATTACTGCTCAATTACTCAATAATTCTAATATAATCAATTAGTTAGATCAGTATATGCATTTAAAGAAAATAATACTACTCTGATGCCAAAATTTTGCAGACACGCCAGTTCGTAAAACTCTGGCCAAATCCAAATATGAAAAATGTTTGGATTTGGCCAGAATTATTATGGAAAGATAACATGCATTACTAGTTGTCTGATTATGCGTAATAGTTATTTGAAGTTCTGAATGACACTAATCATGATATGTATCGTATCAGTAGAAATGAATCTTGGGGCCAAGGGTTCTCCAGATGAACGGCATTTCCTTTTCAGCAGAAGGCGATTTGCTACATCTTACAAACAATGAAAATGTCAAAACAAGGTTAAAAATCGAGCCAGCTGGTTACGCAAAATGCCACCGCAACAAGTGGCAGCACTGCTGCTCTTCTATATCTGGTATATTTCTTGAGTTCAACAGCTCACTATTTATTAAGAAGAAAATCCACCATAATTATTTGTTTCAATTAAATAGTTCATTTAAACAATTATCCTATCTGACTGTTAGTGAATTTTGCAAATAGACAGATTAAATTTAGGAGTTATATAAAATATTCTTCTTGATTATTGAAAACTGAGTACCGTGTTGGCCAAGATTTTTGCAACTCCGGCGAACGCTAAGTTTTTATATATATTTAGTCGTTTTATTGACTTAATTGTTATATGTATATATTAAGTGCAATAGCATCCAATACACAGCCATTTCTGAATAAACAGAATATTTTTAAGGCGGCATCGTTTTAAGTTATATCTCATATTGTGAATACCTTCACAACGAGTTGCCATGATATTGCACTACTTCGAATAAGTAACACTTCACCTTGTTTTTTTTTTCTTGTTAGTTGTTGGCGCATCAGCTTCTATGGCCATAATGCACCTCCCAAAGTTTTTGCATTTTACTGTGATCCAAGCCCGAGGCGGGAATCGAACCCTCGACCTTTGGGTTGCCAGGCATGCAGTTTACCTACCTGGCTAGCCCGGTCGGCAACGCTTCACCTAAGGAGAAGACTAATGTTACTTATTCTCAGATAGGTACCACCACCCATGGGTGGTGGTACCTATCTAACTTTAAGACTAATGTTACTGTAATAATATAGTTACTATCTTACTATAGTTGCTATAGTAAGACAGTAGTCACCACCACCTAAGTAACATTACTATAGATAGTAATGTTACTTAGGTGGTGGTACCTATCTGAGAATAAGTAACATTAGTCTTCTCCTTAGGTGAAGCGATACTTATTCGAAGTAGTGCAATATCATGGCAACTCGTTGTGAAGGTATTCACAGTATGAGATATGACTTAAAACGATGCCGCCTTATAAATATTCTGTTTATTCAGAAATGGCTGTGTAATAATGATGCTATTGCACTTAATATATACATAGTCTAGATTTGCTCGCAGCTTGAGGCTTTAGCCCTAAATGCATCTTAGTCTTAATTGTTATACTAAATTATTTACTATAAGTAGCTTTATAATCCTAGTATATATGTATATGTATACCTATCTCACAGTGGCGCCGGGACTATTCGTCCAGCTCCACCAATTGTCATGTAGATGAGGGGGGTGGGGGGGAATGCTCTTAATCATATCGGCCTGAAGCGTAAATGTGTATTTACGCCACCAGCATGAGCAAATACCACTCGATGCTCGTCCTAGCACAAGGAGCCGAACCTGGGTCTACTCCTATGTCAGTGCTAACATAGCACCAGAAAATCCCGCACCTACCAGTGGCCATGCAAAACCGGCAAGTGCCCGCAAAATCTCGCTCTCAGGTTGCCTACACCCGAGAGCCAGCAAAAAAAAAAAAAAAAAAAAAAAAAAAAATTCCCTGCATCTGAGGGAAAAAAATCAAATGCCAGCAGTCCCACTCATCAATTGTAATGTGCACGTATCAGCCAGCATGCAGATTGCAATTGAGAGCCAGCAAAAAAATTAAATTAATTAATTAAAAAAATAAATAATAATAAAAAACAAAATAAATAAATAAAAAAAGTCATATTCCCTGGAATATAAATCCAAAGGGGAGATATATAATACCCCGCCTACAGTTACACTGAAACTACAGGCCAGCAAAAAAAAAAAAAAAAAAAAAAATATATATATATATATATATATAGATATATATATATATATATAATAAATAAAAATTCTCCTTCTCTTTTTACTGCTCAGCAAGACCAGAAGTTGACATTACAAGGAAAGACATCTGTCTTCACTTATTAAAGACCAATCTTGCAAAATCTTGCAGGGCATTAAAATACCTTAGATTTGCGAGGTATAATTTTTCATTTCCAGGACCTAACTCGACAATAGTGTTTCTTAAATTTTGTCTGTACAGCTCATAAATAATGCAATCATACAGTACATGATCCCAGGTTTCAACACACGTACAGTAGCAAAACGGGTCAGGTTTTAATCCAAAATAATGCAGCTTATAATTAAAAGATCTATGTCCTCTCATAAAATACGAGGCTTCCATTTCTGGAAACAACCAGCTGTGTTTTTTTCTTATCACAGACAAAGTTAACACCTGGAAGAAACAAACGGGTAACCTGACCAGTCTCACTACAGCACCATCTGACCTGCCACTGATCCATCAAAGCAGTCATTATCAATTTCTTAGCCTTAGACTTAGTTATATCTAAATTATTAGTAATACCCATAAAATTAAGTTCAATTCCCTTTCTCAAAAATTAACAAAAAATTCAGTATGCAGCATAGATATCTAGTGGCATACAACCAGATATAACCTGAGCAGCATTAATGGAAACAGTTTTACACATTTTAAACAAAGATAGTATCATTTTCCTTTGTATAGACAATAATTTCTGTCTGAATTTCATGGTGAGTAATCTTGAATACATTAAATACTTCAATACATTAGCTCCATACACAATAATAGACAAGGAAAAGTTTTTAATTTTTTCACCTAAATACTCTAAATGATGCATAAAAGTCAACTTACTGTCAATTAAGATCCCTAGATGTTTTGTTGTCTTAACCCATAGGGATTTGTTTCCCTTCAATTAATACCCACGGAGGCCTTCCCACATCTAATCTACCTTTACATAACATCATTACAGTTTTACTAATAGATATCTTTAACTTATGATCTGATTCCCAACATACCAGATTATCCATTACAGTAGCTGCCTTAATCTCTAAATATCGTCTTGATATGCCATCAAAACCCAGCACCAAATCATCTGCATATGCAATTTTATGGCGTTGCATATCTGTGTTTTGTAACCATACATTCAATACTATGTTCCAGAAGGTTGGCCCAAAACAGATCCATGGGGATAACCTCTGGAAATATTCTTTGAGTACACCAAATGCTGAGATCTTACCAAAATCTTCCTGTCATGCAAATAATTTGACAAACATTTATATAACAATTATACAACATTTCAACAAGCGCAAAGAATAAAGAATGCTTTCGTGCCAGACATTATCAAAAGCTCCTTCAAAGTCTATATAAATAACTAATACATATTTACTATTTGAAGAGCCAGCATAATCTACAAGGTCCTTTAGTGCATCTTCAGCGGAACATTTTTGTTTAAAACCAAATTCATACGGTAGTGCATAATTACACTTAATAAACCAATCGCCGACTGGACTAGCCAGGTGGGTCAAGTGCCTGCTTGGCAACCCAAAGGTCGCGGGTTCGAATCCCGCCTCGGACTTGGATCACAGTAAAATTCAAAAACTTTGGGAGGTGCATGCCCAGAAGCTGATGCGCCAACAACTAACAAAAAAAAAAAAAATAAATAAATAATAATAATATAATAAAAATAAACCAATCATTTAATCGGAGGTGTAACCACCTTTCAAAAATCTTAGACATATTTGGAAGTAAAGAGATGGGTCTGTATGCTTTAGGTTCTGACAAATCTTTGCCAGGTTTAGGTATCAACTTTAGCAAGGCAACCTTCCAATATCCAGGAAAGCTACCAGCTAAATAACACTTATTAAAAATCTCCAACATTAGATGTGGATAGACCTGAACCATTTTGAGTATTACATTATTTTCAACACGATCAATACCTGGAGTTTTATTGATGTTAATTCCCGAGCAAACTTGTTTAAGATCATTAACCGTAAATAAAGCATCCGCACCTGAACCAACATAATTACAATTACCACACCTTATATGCAATTGATTTACAGTATCATCAGGCGCCTCCGTAGCCAGGTGGGAAGGAGCAGCAGTGCACACGCTTCTTGATTAGACCGGTGTTCGAGCCCGTCACCACCAAATACGGAGGATGCGGAAAGGTCAATTAATGACCACCGCATATTCCCGGAGCAATATGGCCTTAGTTGCCAATGCTCCTAAAAACCAAAATAATAACAAATAACAGTATCATTACCCACATTATCATCTGGAAATAAACAGTTAACTATACCATCAACTGTTGTCTCCCAGTCACTTGTTTCACAACCACCTGACTTAATAGTAGATAACAGGGGACTGATTCGCATCTTATTAGTTACTAATAAGATGCGAATTATCTCATAAGAACTAATTAGAAACTTATACGCAAGGCCCCCAGGGATCAGAGTTACTCACCCTTGAGACCAAGTTTTTCCATGATTCTGTTTTACTTTAAGTATTAATTTATGATAAGCTGCCCTCTTAATTTTATAGATGTCTTTATAATACATGGCTTCCTGCAATCCCCATGACCTATGGCGCTAAAAATACCTCTCTACGCTTAATATTTAACTGTTTATTCCACCAAGGAACCAACTTCTTTATTCCCCTCCTTTCTTTAACTGAAAAATAAAGAGCCCTGGAAATTATGTTCTGAATGTAGAATGCAAATTCCTCTGCATTCATATTAGACATATTTATATTGATCCGACTCAATTTCCTCTTTTATCAAGTTCCAAAACTTGTTCCAATTAATACTTTTATACCTGAACCTTATAATTTCATTATTTTGTGAACAGGAATAAGTCTGTGTCCACTGTAAGTTGAAATATAATGGCTCTATGATCGCTAGTTGTAAGATCCAGCTCAATACTCCAGTTTATAATTCTTTGCGACAAAGCATAGTATGCAAGAGTAATATCAATGTTAGACTGACCACGGAGATTATCAAAGGTGTAACTCAGCAGGCCTGTTCAAATCATGAGTCATAATGAATTCTTCTACACTCCCTCCTCTGCTATCACTAATGTGACAATGCCACAGAAGGGATCTAGCATTTACATCCATGATGAACAATACATTTTCCCTCTCAACCAATCTCATAACTAATTCCAAGTATTCCAATGACACTTCTATATCTGCATTAGGTGAACAATATACTGTTACTAAATAAAATTTTATGTATGAGGTACATATAGGTACACACTTAGCTATTTCATTGCAAAGCCCAGCTATTTTAACCACATTAATATCTTTATTCAGTACAACAACTGCAGTTTTAGGTTTAATTCCAGTGACATGTACAATTTGACTTCCCACAGGAACCGAGGTACTTTATACTGACCATTTACCAACACTGAGTATGGCTCCTGCAAACAAAGCACATCTGTATTTTTTATCAAATAATACAACTGTTAAGTTGAGCTAAAACACTACGAGATCTCTGAGCATTCTGCTGCAAAAATTCCAGCCCAACATAAGCTTGAATTTGTTCATAATTAATCAAATTACATTGGGATGGATTATCCGTAATTTTCTCTCGCCCTAGCTAGTTCCAGTGCTCTCTGAAACTCTGGACACACAATATTCCTAATACAGGGTGGCCACTGAAAGACTGAAGGATTTGAAAAAGTCATAACTTGTTCATTTTCAATCTTTTTTATTTTCTATTTTTATAGGTTATAGAGGATCCCTTGGAGATTAAAATGGCTACGTATGATGTCCAGCAACGAGTAAAACTCATTGGGTTTTTCTATTCCAGTGAAAGATCAATTATTGAAACTCAGAGAAATACGGCAACATTTTAAAGTAAGAGTATCTCCTAGCGAACAACATGATTCGGAACCTAATCGCCCGGTTTGAAAGAACTGGATTAGTCGGCGATCTTCCGGGAAGAGGTCCTAAGCGCACTGTGCGCACTGACGCGCATGGATCCTGAAGAGTGTCCTTCAGGATCCATTTGCCTCTACCCGTCGTCGAACCAGAGACTTGGAGTCACGTCATGCATGACTGCGACCACTATGAAGATATAAGAGCAAGACTTATTGTAAGAATTCAGTATAACCCAATTCACCAAGAATTCAGTATAACCCAATTCACAATTCACGACTATTGGACACTCAGGAAGAGTACACAGCACTAACTAACTTCGCAATACAATTATTCACAAGAAGGAAAACAATTATTTCAATGCAACCTGATCCTCGGGAGGACAATAACACCCAATAGATATATCAAAAACCAAATGTCATGGATGAAGTAAAAATAAAGGAGAGACACAGAAGAGTCAAAGCAAGAGCAAAAGAATAAAATCTCAGCATGAAGAAATAGACACGCCATTTGAAACTCAAGAGACCTGCGCAGGGCTACTCCTCCTGGGAGAGACCAAAGCAAGAATCCTGCGACCAACCATCTCTGACTTGATACAAGCGCGCCACAACGAAGTTCCTGAAAATGATGAAAAATGGAATGACATCAGAACTAGAGTGCCATCTGGCTATCAAATCTCGCACCTGCGAGATTTCTTTAAAACCCTAATCCCTGGTGGGGGGAGAGATACACGCTCCCTTCCCCCTCGCCAACCCTATTTCCCTCTGGTGAGGCATGGGCATGCCCACTGAAAAACGGGGGGTCACCTTCCCTATCGACCCCTCTGCTTCCTATTTCACCCCCCAGCCTTTTGTCTCCCCACCCAAATCTGTCATCTCACACAGCGATTAGCCCTACATCAAAATTCTACGCACACCAAAATTCTTGCCCGACCCAATTAGGCTTTATCAAGACCTTCAGCGTAAAACCCCAAACAGTGCTCCTAAAGCAAAACCCCAAATGCGCAATAAAACATCCTCGCGACTATTTATTTTTCTAATTTTTATTTTATTTATTTTGGTCCTAGCCACTGAAATCCCAGGAAAGTAGGTGGCAGGACCTGCCAGAGTACTGTTTCAATCACTGGTAACACCCGGCTGGCCTCCTCGTGGCTGGTATTGGTAACGTCGGACCCCACTAGGGGCCCGGCGGCTAACAGGCCGGATGAACAATGGGCACAACATACTACATAGTACATGTCCCACACACTTTTAAATCTCTGGCTTGACCGATACAGAGAACATACGCGGAGATGGGAGAAATCCCAGGAACCGTTAGACCCTCAACATACCTAATACCTAATACCTAATACCCGTCGTCGCTCTGCTCAACTAGGCATCGCCAGAACATCGCGTCAGGAGATTCTGAAACTGGATTTAAAAATGTTTTCATACAAGATCCAAATGATCCAAGCTTTACTACCCCAAGATACTCAGCAGCGCCTGCAGTACGCCATTCGATTTCAACACCTAGACAGAGATAACAACTTTTTGAACAACTTGATAATGAGTGATGAGGCCCATTTTCATTTAAACGGGTACACAAACAAACAAAACTGCAGATTTTGGGGTACTTAGAATCCCAGGGAATTACATCAGCATCAATTTCATCCCCAAAAATACACTGTTTGGTGCGGTGTTATGGCTGAAAGAGTTATCGGTCCCTATTTCTTTGAAAATGAGGAAGGTCAGCCAGAAAGAATCGACGGGGTCCTGTATAGGACAATGCTTGAAAATTTTTTAAGCCCAGCGGTCGAAGATAATCAGGAGGTATGGTTCCAACAGGATGGAGCTACTGCGCACACTGCCAGGGCGACGATGGACCTCATGCGAGAAATTTTCGGTGAACGAATAATTTCAAAAAATTCTGAATTTGTTTGGTCTCTGCATTCATCTGATTTGACGGCTCCAGGCTTTTTTTTGTGGGGCTACTTAAAATAACGAGTTTACGTAAATAAACCTCGAACAATTCAAGAACGTAAGGAGAGAACATTCGAGCCGAAATCCGACGTTTACGACCTGAAACTATGCGTACGGTCATGGAAAATGCTGTGGAAAGAACTTGTATTTGTGAGCAGGAAAATGGTGGTCATTTGAGGGATGTTGTTTTTCACACATAATACTAAAAAAAATCCGTTAATTATATTTCCAAATAAAATAATAAAAAATTAAAAAAACATGTGTTTGTAAAAGTTATTCTTGTTTTATATCATTGTCTTTCAGTGGCCACCCGAACGTTACTGTGGAGATTCATTCTTTCATGGATGAACGTACAGAATAACTCTGTTAATTGCAATGTAGAATGCCCCTTCCTCTTACAATTCACACAAAGTGGAGATTTATCCTGTTTTTACAATCTGTCTACACGTGCCCACTCTCTGCCCGTTACCTTATGCGAACAGTACTAAGCAGAGTGGCCAAACTCTAGGCATTTAAAACACTTAATTATAATAGTAAACCGCCTAAACTTATATGAACTGTAACCCAGAAATATCCTGTCACAGCTCATTAAGCTTGTTAACATTTTAGGGGGTAAACTCACAACCCAATTTGTAGATTTCACTTTATTTCCCGTACTAAACCTAATCTTTACATTGTCCTTTACTTCTTCCTCTTCGAAACCATAATCTTTAAGGTTTTATGGTATAAGTCCATAATAAACTCCTCTTGGGTAGCTTCTTTTGGAATATCATAAATGAGTAAAGATGGATTGTTCAGTCTTGGCATACCACATTTAATTCCCTTAGCAACTTAAGTTCCGGATCTTAATATCACTGAACTCCTGTTTAAGTGTATTGACTACAGTGTCTTTTATTTCCTGACTTGATTTTACTTCAGGTCCATCTCCCGGCCTCAGTATAATCTTATGTTGCTTTTTATTCCTAAGAGTTTCATCCCCCCCCCCTCTCTTAGGTTGCCTGTCAACGTTAACATCAGCACCTCCCCCACCGCCGCCTAGATACCTATTATTATAAATGCGCTGTTCATAATCAACTGGCTGTTGTACTCGGACTTTGTCCGCATAAGTTTCATTTCCATACAAAGCGAGGGACTGGCCCTTCATAATCTCATCAAACAAGTTTGCCCTTGTTTGAATTTCTTCTAACTTAGCTTTTAGCCTCTCACTATTTATAAGCAATGCTGTTGTAATGACTTCTATGTCTACCCATTTGTCAAGTATAAAGTTTGATACTGCCTTTGTCACTTTATTAAACTCATAAGTAGTATAATCCACTACTTGCTTCTTAAATCTGGTAAGTAACTCCTAAATGGTCGAGACGTCTCCATATCTTTCACGCTGCTCATGTATGCTGCTTACAATAATATCAGATTCCCTCACATTTGTCCCAGTACTTTTCCTTCCGCACCCCTCAAAGAAACTGTCCATATCCAATACAAGCTCATCACCTCCACACGTGGGGAGAAATGGCGTATTTTCTATACCAAAATCCTCCACCTATGCACCTTGCTCACACATAATAAGTTCCTCCGGTAAAATATTATTACTACTTTAAAGCTCTATCGCTTTACTTGAACTCACTCCGTCCTTTTGTGAAGCCTCAGTGGGTTGATCCTCAACTTTACTTATTTCATTTCCTCCAACTTGCCTACCACTCTGAGTACCATTATTAATCACTAAAGCAGTATTTTGAGAACTAGCACTAGCTCCAGCTGAGCTAGGCGTATAGTTTTACCACTCAGTGTCTTAGGGTCAACACTTTTCATAGACCCATCCATATGCAATTTTGGAACACTAGAGGAAAGGGAGGAAACACTCCGATATCATCATCTCCCCCCCCCCCATTCGCAGCCTTCCTGCTGTGAGACCTATCTATAATTCTGCAAAAAAGCAGTACTCAACGACAGCCAGATTTTCCTAATCATTTGCTTTGGAATAATGGATATTTTATCTCCGTTTATCCAGAAATTGTGTAATTTAACTACAATCAAAACTTACAGTACCATCTCAGTCAATAATAGACTTGAACTAGTTTACAATCCTAGTCAAGCTCCTTGGTTTATTTGAATTTAGATAGCAAATTTGAAAGTTGATATTCAGTGTCCGTAGATCTTACCGTTCCTAACTTTCCGCCATTGTTATAAAATACAGAATAGTGTAACATAAATCCCGAACTTCATAGCTTGAGGTTTAGCGTAAAACTAAACAGGGAAAAGATACGTAGCACTGTATTAGAAATCTGTTAGATTAGTATAGTTTTATCAATTAATCAGTAAAATTTATTAATCTTATTATATTTCATTGTTAATTAAATTATACTTAAACGGAATCATGACCCAGACTAAATCAGCGATACACAAAGTAGCGGAAGACCTGTGGCTCGCAGAAGAACCGAAGGGGGCGATTCTCCAGAACGTCACAGTCTAAACAAAATGTGCGAAATGTGAAATGTTTGTAGACGTCTCAAGAAAAGGACATGATCTAGCCAAGGAGGATGCCTTTGTGTGTGCTAGGTGCAGGGACTGTAAAGAAATTAGGCGCCAACTCCGTGTTTTGCGGGCGTCTATGGGAGTTTGAGGTGTAGGATATATGCCCTCGAAGAAATTAAGATGAGGCGGCCTATCAAGCTCTCAGCTGCCCAACTCAATGCCAGAGCTCACTCCTGTGCATCAGGCAACATAGCGGCAATCTCCAAGACAGACTCCGCTCGTCCCACAGGAACTAGTTATTGGTTCCTGTGGGACGAACTAGTTAAGACGGGGAACGTACAAAAAAGATAGTTGGAACAGGACCAGGGTATGTGTGCCAGGAGCGAAAGTTGAAGACGTAGTAGGGCAGCTATCATATTTTAAGAGCACAAAAGGTGATAATGTACACGTTTGAACTAATGACCTTAAGAGTAAGAGATCTGTAGATTTACTTAACAAATACAGGTCAAAGCTGGAAAAAAGTTGCGAGTTAGTTAAATTTAAAAGTGTCTGCAGTTCTTCTCAGACACGATAGGGGAGAGTATATGATGAGAGCCTTGTCAATCAAATCGGCCCTGGAGAGGTTATTCAAAGCTCAAGGAGTACAATTTTTTTCTGCGTGGTGTGTGCTTGCTAACAGGAGAGATTGCTTCTACAGCGATGGGATACACTTAAATAGAAAGGGTGCAAGAATATTTTCTGATGCTATCGGGGCAGTGTTAGGTAGGTCGGAAATCTGCTAGCTTGAGACGATTCACAGACTAAAAGATTAACAGTAGCCGCAGGCAGAGGCGAAAGTGATTCTTGCACTGCTTGTATTGTAATAAGCAGCAGTCCAGAGAACAAGTTGCTGAGGATTTCAAGAGCTTCTGGGAGTCAACATGGAACAAGTAAATACTTTTTTTTTTTTTTTTTTGATTTGGTAGTTATTGGCGCATCGGCTTCTGTGGCCATATTGCACCTCCCAAGGTTTTTGCAGTACTTTGATCCAAGCCCGAGGCGGGAATCGAACCCGCGACCTTTGGGTTGCCGGGCAGGTACTTTACCCACTCGGCTAGCCCGGTCGGCACAAGTAAATACATGGGCTGTGTTAGGGTAACTAAGAGTAATAACAGGTGCATGTATACCTGCATGTACACTAATGCTAGAAGTATAGTAAATGAATTGAAGTGGTGATCAAGGCAGCGGTGCGGACGGTGAGGCGAACGAGGCTCTTGTCTCAGATTATAAGCTAAAAGGGGCGTCAAAAAAAGATTAAATAATATCTAACATTGCCTTGATTAACAGAAGGGCGCAATTTTTCATTCTTACTTAAGATTATGGCTCACTAAAATGGCTGGGCAGAGCCCTGGATCAGGGCATCAAAGGCAGATATTCTTGCGATATCAGAGACATGGCGTCACACAGATATAAGCAGTGCAGAATTGGAATTTGGGGTGTACAATGTGTACAGAAAGGACAGATAGGGTAGGAAGCGAGGAGACGTTATGCTGTTAGTTAAGAAACACATAAAATCTAAAGAAGTGCATCCAGTTGACATGGGTGGACAGTGCAATGTTGAGTCTGTTTGGTGTGATATAAACACTGGGAAAGGGAAAATCAGAGTAGCAGCGTGTTATATGCCCAATTACTCTGATGAGTACAACTAACAGTTGCGCAGAGAAATAGAGTGGGCCAGTAAATCAGAATGTCTTGTAATGGGGGATTTTAACTTTCCAGATATTGACTGGAACTTGTGCATTGGTCATTCGCATGCTAGCAAGAATTTGTGGATTTATTGGAAGGAGGATTGTTTTCTACAGCGAGATGTTCGAGGGGCAACCAGAGGGAGTAATACTCTTGATCTGAACATCAGCAGTGATTATTCATGCATTAAGAATATTTGCAGATAACGTAACCACTAAGTGACAGTGATCAGAGTGTACTGATGTGGGATTTACTTAAAGATGTAACTATCATCAAGCGTAAAGGGAAGGGTTTTTGCTTTCGTAAAGGTGACTACAGTGGTCTCAGACAGTTTTTAAATTCTATACATTGGGATCAACTGATGATGTTACCAACGGTTAATTCTAAATGGGAAGCCTTCATGGATTTAATCTTGGAGGGTACTAGGCTTTTAATACCAACTATGAAATACTGTTCAAGGTTCAGGCTTAAATGGATGTAAAATGAATTAACGAAGTTCGCGGCAGAGATGAAAAATGCATGGGATGCATATAAATTATCAGGCAACACAGAAGCCTATGGCAGATATAAGCTAGTCTGTAATCAAGTCACAAAGGTGGTTAGGCAGATTACGAGAAATCTTTGGCAAAGGATGCAAAGAGTTCTTTACTTATGTAAACTCTAGAAAGAAGGGGATAAATCAGATTGGTCCTCTTAACATAGATTGTTCGATTATTGATGGTATTGCTCAAGGAGCTGATAAACTGAATGAGTATATTATATGTACATTTACACATGAGGAGTTATTCAAGGAAGGAAAGGCGAGATGTTTATTAAACTCTAACAGGGGGGCTAAGTGATTATGTAATAACTGAGAGCAAATTGGAGGAGAAATGGTTGAAGTTAAATATAAAAACGGCAGTTTTCGAATCCCGTCGATGACGCGAGGAACTTTAATGGGCTTTTTTCACTCCGTGGCTGAGTTAGTCGGTCTCAGGCGTAGATAGCAAGGTTTTTCTCCCCAGTAACTGGGGTTTTTTCATCCAGCAAAACAGGCAAATCGACCATAGAACATACGCAATTTACAGACACAAATACGGGTTAATGTATTTAATTACGGGAACCCTAAAAATAATAATAACAATAATAAATAAAAACGGCAGTTAAATATCGATGCAGACTAATAACTAGAGTTCACTATCTACCAAGGGATCTTGAGTCATATCTACTAGATACACAAGAAGAATATTTAGCCTTAACTGATTTTGCCCAGGGATTATTTACCAGGCGCCAAACACTAACCGCCATATACAGAAGACCTTAACGGAATGAGATAAAACAAACCTGCAAATAGCAGCGAGACGACACAGGGGAGCTGACTATACAGACCTTGGACTGACTACAAAATGCACTGGGAAAAGACAACTGACAATATATTGTCTAACGATAAGAGTCATGGTTACCGCCAATGGAAGCGAAAAACACCTTTAAATAGTCGTGACATCAGAACAAAGGGACACTGCCCCAAGACCTTGCTGCATAGACCCACTACATAATGACAAAAGGTAGTGTGAGGACTAGCAAACATCACGGAAGGGATAAAACCCCATAATGACAGCCAGTAGACTTGATTATGGCCCCAAGATAATGACCAGAAAATAGAACCCAGACCACATGCAGTTTGGAAGGATGACATCACAGATTTAACCCCCTATTAGTGTCCCACCTAGATGAGACTCAATGGCCAGCTTTTTAGGGCCTGCAAACTGATGGAGACGACGTACAGTGGCACTCTCCCACTGGGACAGCCTATTGGCGACCCAAATCCGCACTCTCTTGAGCGGATCTTTCTTTCCAAACTCCTGGGGAGGAGAGCTTGCCTCTCCTTGCCTCCCCAATTTTCTCACTCTGGTGGGGCACGGGCATGCCTCACTACCTGCAGGGGCCATCTACTCTGTCGGCCCCCTTATTTCCAATTTCTTTCCCCCCAGTTTTCATCCCCCCCAAACTTTTGTCTTGCACAGCGTTTAGCCCTACATTTCAAAATCAAAAGAGAACATCAAAATTCTTGCCCGAACCTATTTGGTTTTTAAAACTCACTTTCACCTCACAGCCCCACGTCGCATACTATTAATACTAACTTGTTAAGTATCACTAATATCAACCTCGATTTTTTTTTTTTTTTTTTTTTTGGTCCTAGCCACTGAAATACCAGGAAAGTAAGTGGTAAGACCAGCCAGAGTACAAATATTGGTAACACCCGGCCGGCCTCCCTGTGGCGGGTATTGGTAACGTCGGGTCTCACTAGGGGCCCGGCGGCTAACAGGCCGGACGAACAATGGGCACAACAAACTACATAGTACATATCCCACACACGGTTTTTGCAAATGGCCGTCATTCAGTGTAGCCACGTGTTCTGGAGCTCCTGAATGTTGAGTTATTTTAATGTGTTTAAAGTGTTTTCTTCCACTGGAAAAATGTACCAGCTAAAAGAACTTCGCAATTGGATTAAGTGAGTGAAAAATTTTTGTTATTACGAGGGTTATCTGGACTGTACTCTCTCGTCATAGACCAAATCCCTTTAGGCTTAGCATTCTGCTAACGCTTTGCTGTAGTCAAACACGTATTGTTGACAGTTAGGCCTAGTGGATATTGCTGAGAATACGATATGTACATAGTTTTGATTTGGAGCAAATTCGTGCGCGTATAGTGTGTGGCAGCCTACGAATGAGCTCCGATTAAAATTAATAATTTGTGCGGTTATACTGTTTTGATTTTCGAGAAAGATGTTCTAAAGATGATCTGTCCGGTAATAATGCCAAATCGCCTGCATCTTCCTCAGGTAATGTTTTATTTATTTCTTGGCTGATTTTATCAATACAGTACTTCCAATTCCCGACTATAGAACAAAAGCAGTTGGCTACGCCGTCGGTTCCTCTCTCTAGGGCCACGCTCACCGCTGGCTACTTCTTCCCCCCACTTGTGTTCTGGGGATAACTCGGGGATTTTCGAGGCGTTGATGTGCGGCTTCAGATCATCACACGGGCCTGACGCTTTCGTTCGGCGGCTTTTTCAGTCCTCTTGAGGCGTAAAAAATTTCAACCCCGTTAAACCTCCGGTAGACCTTTCAGAAGAAATCAAATTACTCAGGAGCAACCCCTTACAATTGCTTTATTATAGCTTTATTGGTCTTTGACCCAAACCATACAACCCTTAGACATGAGCTCAAGAGAAACATCCTCATCGTCGGCTGACGAGAATGCTGTAGCAGACGATTCAGACCAAGTTGGCCTCCACCCTCCCAAAGTGAACAAGTCCAAGAAAAAGAAACAGAAAAGTAAGAGGAGAGCAAAAACCAGAACACCCCGGTCTCCTCAAACCATACTAGAATTTCTCAACAAAGTGCCTCTTGATGAATCTGACCCTGTGATCTCATCTAAGTTTCAATTTAACACTTCAACGCCAGTAGTAGTTCGCCTAGCCCCTGTCCCTCCTACTCTGCAACCTTCACAGGCAAGCTCTCCCTACACTGGGAAATTACAGACCACTCTCTCTCCAACAGCTATAAGTGCTCCTGCCTCCCAGGCAGCTCTAGGGCCCTCCCCTAATCTAGCAGAGAGTCCTGGAACATTATCTGCAGCCAAACTATCAACCAATATTCCTACCCCATCAGGGACTCCTAAGACCTCCTCTGCCAAACAACCAGAGAGACCACGCAGAGCATTGGATCAGACTGAGGCAGAAGGCCTCCCCCAATCTAGAAAACTAACCGTCACAGTAACTACACCTTCTGCATACCCTACAACTCACAAACCTATAGATGAAGACTCTCCAACCCATCAAATAATATCTGCTTTACATAGGAATCTTGTGACCTTTCTTAATCAAGATAATAGTCGATTCAACAGACAAGCGGCAAGTTATGTTCAAGAACTCTGGGCCACCCTTGAATCTATTACCACTGCCCTCCTTATCGACAGCGAGAAACTAAAAACCACTAACGAGGAACTTAAGACAAGAACCTCCATCCTTGAGAAGGTGCTGGACACTCTACCGAATCTTCCTACACCACGGCTACAAGCATATAAAGAATGCGGGGCAAAACAAACGCCACAGCGCGTCCCGACATACTCGGAAGCGCTGAGGATCCCAATAGCAACGGAAACCCAACCAACCGCAGAGACGCACCAGAAGAGGAAAACACTGTTGCCAACACCAAACCTGGTGATACTCCGACCAAAGGAGACTGGCAAGATCCCCTCTAGTGAGGAATTAAAAACAAAAGTAATTAGTAATATGAGGGAGGACCTTAAAAATACAAGAATAAAAGGAATACGGAAAATGAGAGACGTAGGACTAGTAATTGAAACCGAAACTAGACAAGAAATACAAAGTATCATAGAAAACCCCAAAATAGACGCTCTCGGATTAACGGCCCAGCCGCCCAAAAGGAAGGGACCGTCAATAATAATCTATGACGTCAATCCAGAAGTCACAGCAGCCCAGCTGGCCGAAGAGCTCTACCTCAGGAATCTGCAAAAGGAAATACCAGACAAAGAAACACACGAAGTAATAACCACAAAGTTTCATATAAAGGCGAGAGGAGGAATAAACAACAACTGGAGTGTGGAGCTTATACCGGAAGCATGGCAAGTCTTAAAGGACAGAACAAGGGTATATATTGAGTGGGGCAGCTACCGATTCCGGGAGCGAGTGGTGGTTCCGAAATGCTTTAGATGCTGCAAGTTCGGACACACTACGCATGTCTGCACCCAGACAGTTCCAACTTGTGGACACTGCACAGAGAAGGGACACGCCTTTAAAGACTGTCCACACAAAGACAAGGAAGCCACCTGCGCAAACTGTAAGGCAATGAAAATAGAACACGCGCATTCAATCAAGGACCCGAAGTGCCCAGTCTACCTTAAAGCCAAAAGCATATACCAAAATAGAATCGATTATGGGGACAAGAAATAAAAAGTATAATATAGCAATGATTAAGATAATCCAGACTAACGCGCAACGAGCCAAAACAGTGGCAGACCAAATCCGGGTCAGGGCCGATGAGGAAGACACCGACATAATCATATTGCAGGAGCCATACGTTCACGCAAAGCGGGTGGTGGGGTATCCACTGCAATATAAGGCCGTCCACACGGAGGAGGACACCCCATGGGCAGCGGTCCTAGTCAGGAACACCAAAATCACTGCAACAAAAGTAACTCAACTGTGCACGACCTGGGCTGCCTGTGCCCAGCTCATTACAGCACTAGGCTCCCTATATGTAGTGGCCCTTTACAGCAGGCCAGGACAGGAAATTGAGACCACAATCAACTACCTGCGCCGTCTCCAAAACACTCTGCCGAATGAAAAAATAATTATAGGAGCGGATGTAAACTGTCGCTCTCCACTATGGCACAGCGTTACTGCCGACAGAAGAGGAACAACAAATGGGCAGCAACTCGAAAACTATCTGATAGGATCACAATTTGTTGTACTGAACCAACCGCACCATCTGCCAACATTCTGCAACACCCTCTGGGAGGCCACCATCGATATCACTCTAGCAACTAGGAACCTGGCGAACCACGTGACCGACTGGAGGGTGGAAGACGCTTGGACCACCTCGGACCATCGAGTCATCACCTGCAAAGTAACAAGAACGCTGCCAAGAACAACAGCAAATATACAAACACCCCACAGATACGCAGTTGCCAAGGCAGATTGGCCCCAATACAAAGAGCTACTAACTACAGCGGTTAACAACAAACCTCCGTCCCTAGATCCACAGAATAATCCGAACGAACTGCAGAAGGCAATTACTAAATTGATGATAGATATCAGCAACCAAACTATCAGGAAGAAACAACCCCGACTGGGCGCAGTCCCCTGGTGGACCCGGGACATTGCCATGCTCCGGCGACAAATGAACAAGAGTAGGAAGGACTTCCAGAGGGCCCGAAGAACATGGCCAGCAAATGAGGTTGAAGCCCTGAGGCAAATATATAGACAAATAAGAAACCGGTACACTGACGCCATAAAGACAAGTAAAAGACGCTCTTGGGAGTCCTTGGTCTCCACAGCAGGGAACAATGACCCCTGGGGCATTGTCTACAAAGTAACAACCAATAGACTGCCTAGGGGGGAGGTGATTTCTACCACTAGGACTCGGCAGGGAGATCTCACCACAACCTGGGAGCAGTCGATGAATAACATACTCGACAGAATATATCAAAAACCAAATATGTTAACTATGCCAGGTCAGAAACAGACATGCTACAGAAACGATAACTACAGAAACCAGGCGATTGAGCCTCCCTTCACCCTGGATGAACTCAGCGTGGCCGCTAGTAGGGTCAGAAATAGAAAATGCCCGGGCCTCGATCTTATTGAGCCTGAAATACTGAAGAAAACCGTGGAATACAATCCGCACCTACTCCTAACACTATACAATAGATGCTTGGAAACAGGACATTTCCCAACTGCATGGAAAACAGCAAATTTAAAACTAATACTGAAAAATCCTACCAAAAATCCAGAATTTCCGGATTCATATCGACCCATCGCACTGCTCCCAGTGGCAAGCAAATTGTTTGAAAGATTACTCCATGTGAGAGTTATAAAACACTATGAAGCGGCAGGCCTACATGCCAGAAATCAGTATGGCTTCAGACCAGGATCCTCAACCGTGGACGCACTGGGAAACTTGCTAAGGATTTTCCAGGATTGTAGACGAAAGTATCTGCTGCTCATCTCTGTTGACTTTGCTGGGGCGTTTGATTCACTTTGGTGGCCAAGCGTCCTGGCAAGGTTGAGGGAGGCTGAGGTGCCTCTTAACCTCTACAAAGTAATCGAAAGCTATTTAACACAAAGAAGAGTGGAAATCAATGTACACTATCAAAAAATAACAAGAGAGGTGCACAGAGGATGTCCGCAGGGATCGGTGCTTGGGCCGCTTCTGTGGACAATGGTCCTCGATGAATTCCTGACTACGGACCTGGGTTCTGTGGCAGTACACGCCTTCGCGGACGACTTGACATTGACGGTAGAGGCGGACTCCAGGGCCCAATTGGAGACGCTGGCAAATCAGGCACTGCAGCGGCTGCAGCAATGGGCATCAAAGAACCAGCTGAAAATATCGTCAGACAAGACCTCATCGATCCTGCTAAAGGGGACTCTGCAACTACGACGACCCCCGCAAATTAAAATCAACAATGTAACAATCAAATTTGTGAGCCAACTGAAGTATCTGGGCGTTATCCTAGATAAAAACATGACGTTCCAGCCGCATCTGAAATACATCAGAAGAAAAATCAGAGGATACTCTGGACTGGTAAACAGAATCACAAGGAAAGATTGGGGACTCAAGAAAAAAGCACTGATGCTTTACTATAAAACAACCTTCCTGCCTGCAATCACCTATGCAGCAGCGGTTTGGTATCCAAAAACGACACTGGTAGTCAACAAAAGAACACTAGAAATGACCCAAAGGACCATACTGCTATCAACAACGCGCGCCTGCAGCACGGTAAGTACCCCAGCATTGCAGGTACTTGCTGGAGCGCTCCCTCTGGACCTGGAGGCAGTTCAGGCCGGGCTACTGTTTTTGCTGGCCAGGGGAGTGGCCGCTACCCACCAAGGATACACGACTGACCCGGCGGGCAACCTAAAACACGAAAAAAATAGGCTACAGACCCACCTCCTAGATCTTTGGCAGAGAAGATGGACAGAGACTACAAAAGGCGAAGTAACAAAAAGATTTCTACCAGACCTCCAGAAAATATACCCAAAGCAGCCACCGTGGTACTTCCCAGGGTACCATATGACAACACTATTAACCGGACACGGACCCTACAAGGAGAAGCTGTTTGGCTTCCGACTTGTTGAGGACCCCAACTGCATATGTGGAGAAAGTGAAAGCTGGAGCCACATAGTCTATGATTGTCAACACTATGAAGACCTCAGAGGGCTACTAATAACAAGGTTAAGATACTTCCCAAAAGGACTGGAGCACCACTTCCTGGACACTGAGGATGAATATAGGGCACTCTCCCAGTATGCGCAAGACTTATTCACCAGGAGAAAAACACTAATAGCTATCTACAGCAACGTACACAGAGATTGACAAAAATCGGCGCCAAATGTGACAAAAAAACTGAAACCTTGCAGAGGACCAGTACTTGGAAAAGAAGAGTGCTGATCACACGGAAGAGAAAAGCAAGGACGGGGGAATGCAGCACAGACAGTAGAGAACAGACTAAACGCAGCACAGTTGCAAACAGCTTGATGGCGATCTGAAGAGGACACCCTCGCCCTCTTCACCTATTATTCCCACTTCCTTGGGGGGAGGGGACATTTTTTGTTCCTTCTCCTCCACCCCCAAACTTCTACTCTGGTGGGGCATGGGCATGCCCCACTGAAAACTGGGGCTATCTACTCTATTGGCCCCATATTTCTGTCTTTTCCCCCCAATCTTCGGTCTCCCTCCCCTCTCTACCTTCATCATAGCGAAAGCCCCACACGTCAAAAACTAAATATGATAAAATTACCTTACGCCCAAAACTCGGCCTAGCAAACCAAAGCGACATTACCCCAGCGCAGATTTTTTATTTACTTATATATTTATTTTTATTATTATTTTTTTTTTTTATTTATTTATTTTTATTTTTTTTTTTTATTTTATTTATTTATTTTTTTTTTTTTTAAGGTCCTAGCCGCCGAAATCCCAGGAAATTAAGCGGCAGGACCTGCCAGAGTGAATCTACAGCTACTGGGTTCCTGGTCTGCCTCCACGGGGCGTAAGTGGGACAACGTTGGGCCTCAATAGGGGTCCAACGGCTAAATGACCAGATGAACAACGGTACAGAACACAACACATGAACAATTCCCACACACTTTTAAATCTCTGGCATTTCCCAGTGAACTGGTTCACCACAATGAAAGAAACGCGGAGATGGGGGAAACCCCTGGTGCCGTAAGACAACAACACACACTTACACTTACACTTACACTATCCCACACACTGTCTGCGCAGGTAGCTCTCCGACAATACATTCAAAATTGGAAGCTTCATTCTTCCTGGTCTTCAAGCGACCATTGTGTTATGACATTCTCTCTAGTTTCCTCCGTTAATTCTTCTCCACGCTCCTCTACAAATTTTCCTCGGTATCAAACAAAAAACGCTGATTGGAGCAAATTTGACAGTGGTATCGTCACCGTCATCCCCACACCGGGTGGAAAAGATCTGGGTTCGAATCCCGTCGATGACGCGAGGAACTTTAATGGGCTTTTTTCACTCCGTGGCTGAGTTAGTTGGTCTCAGGCATAGATAGCAAGGTTTTTCTCCCCAGTAACTGGGGTTTTTTCGTCCAGCAAAACAGGCAAATCAACCATAGAACATACGCAATTTACAGACACAAATACGGGTTAATGTATTTAATTACGGGCAACCCTAAAATAATAATAATAATATCCCGCCCACTTTTAAATCTCTGGCTTGTCCGAAACAGAGAACATACGCGGAGATGGGAGAAATCCCAGGTGCCGTCAGACCCCGAACATACCTAATATAAAAACGGCACCTGGGGCGGATGGAATTTATCCATTTAAAGTGAAGGAGGCGGTGAGGGAAGTTAGCAAACCCTAAGTCATAATTATGAGAGCATCCTTAGATTCAGGACAGAACCCCTGGACTAGAGATGTGCAAATGTATCCCCAATTCAAAAAGGAGTTCAAAGAGTGACAAAAAATTATAGATAGACCAGTTAGTTTAACTTCTGTTCTGGGGAAAATAATGGAGTCACTAAATATAGAGGTCATACAGGATCACCTAGACAAGACAGCAGTAATATTTCAGACACAGCATGGGTTGTTAAGTGGAAGTCTTTTCTGACCAATTTGATTGGATACTACATTGTGGTCACGAAGGAATTGGATGCAAAAAATAATTTTGATATCATATTGCTAATACTAATATAATTGGATTTCAGGAAAGCGCTTGATGCTTTTGCACATGTAAGCCTGCTGAACAAATTGGAACGGTATGGCATTAAGGGCAAGTTGCTGCAATGGATAAAGGGATGCAGGAATTGGCGATGGCAGAGAGTGGTAATAAATGGCTACTGCTCTACGTGGACTAATGTTATTAGTGGAATACCACAAGGTTCGGTGCTGGGCCCATTTTTGTTTTGTGTATTTATTAATGATATCGATGAAGTTACATCAGGCTTAATGTCCAAGTTTTCAGATAATACCAAGGTTAGCACGATTGTTAATGACACTAAAGACAGTATGCTACAGCAACAGGATCTAAAAAAGTTAGGCAGATGGGTTGAGATATGGCAACTGAAGTTTAACATTGACAAATGCAAAGTACTGCATATGGGAAGCAGTAACCCAAGAGAAATGTACCAACTGTGTGGATCTACACTCAAGGAGGTGGAGAATGAAAGAGACCTGGGGATAATTGTGCAGCAGATATGAAGTTCTTTGAGTGGAGCAGATGGGCTGCCAGAACAGATCATAGAGTTTTGTCAATGATATATAGGAATTTTGCTAGTAGAGACACGGAGGTGATTATTCCTTTGTATAAGGCAATGACCAGACCACACCTTGAGTACTGCGTACAGGTCGGAAAGCCTCATTTCAGGAAGGACGTAGAGTTGCTAGCACGAGTACAGAGAAGGGCAACAATATTGGTGAGAGGAACAAAGTGGTGCACTTAGGAAGAAAGGCTTAAGTTCTGGAAGTTGCAGCATCTGGAGACTAGGCATCAGCGAGATGATCTGATTGAGGTGTATAAGGCCTTGAATGGTTTGAACAGGCTGAATGTTGACAGGATACTTCCACTTGCTCAGACTAAGAACCTGAGGGGGCATAGATTCAAATTGAGGAAAGTCAGTTATAGAATAGATGTGCAAAAGTTTGCTTTAGTCAGCGGGCAGTTAATTGCTGAATCAGACTTCCACCTATTGTTGTGGAATTTGATAGCCTAAATAAATTTAAGGCTGAACTAGACAAACATTTGGCATTTGGAGTGACCAGATGAGTGAAATGGGAAGGTTTTTTTCTTTGGCTGATGTTTTTATCAGCTTGCTTTCTTGCATCATATCATTATCATTATTATCAGCCATATGGTGCAAGAAAGGCTTATGCTGCACCAGCCAAAAAAAATTCCCGAGAAGTAGAGAGAGAGAGAGAGAGAGAGAGAGAGAGAGAGAGAGAGAGAGAGAGAGAGAGAAGTAGAAAGGAGTCACCAAGAAAGAGAAGAATGATGACATCCGGCCTAGCACCCTGGGTGTGCCAAGCCCATACTAACCAGATGTGAGCCCCTGTGGGTTAATAGGCCTCAACTAATGCTAATGTCATAATTTTAAGTTTCCGTCGAATTCTTTGAACACCCAAATGTTCAGTGGGTTCGACAAATTTAGTCCACGTGTCTAGGATACCATGCACGTGATGCATTATAGAAAATTAATTTTTATTTAATTGCGGTTCTCGATCACACTGATGTAGAAACTGTGAAATAAGGAAATGCCTTTCCCCATTTGAATATCCTTGGATAAATGAAGTAAAGTCTACTACATTCTACCTTCTGTTGGGCTTATTAAAAATTTGTTGAGAAGGCTTATGGTGTGTTTCTTGCGCCATTCAATTTTTTTAAATAAAAAAGTTTTAAAATTGCATAATTTATTATGTTTTCTTTATTTATACTATAACAAACAACGAACTGGAGACAGTACACGTTTTTAAATGTAAACATATTTTTAAATAAGTCTCTCTGCTGATGAATATTATTACGACATGTCCGTTCAATAATTATTTTTTGTTGCTAGAATTTCAGTGAAGGCCATGCTACTCCATACTGAAAATATGAAAACCGATTCTTAATAGGAAAGTGGACAATTCGCTGATATTGCTTTTGTCTCCAATGGTATGTTTCATTGTCAGAGGTTCCTCTGTTTTAAATTATTACTAAAGTTGTATTTCTATATTGCTAATATGCGGTCATTTAATAAGAATATGCTTGATTGTGATGGTGGAATTACAGTAAATACATTGAGGCAATTCATTTACAATTATCAGAAAGAGGTGTCTGAGTTGAGTAAGCCCAATGCGTACCCCGAAGATAATAACGTTTTGCTGATTTGTGCATGAGGTGGATATCAAAATTGGGGATCTTGTTTGATCTGCATCAGTTTATTTTTTGTATTGGTATGCCATATTTGTTTCCATTGTATATAATAAACTTTGAGAATCGATAGTCATTATTAATTTATAAGGAATGGCACAGAAAGATGCTTCGGTTATCTATTGGACTTTTGACCACTCATTAGCATACTCATTTCCTAAGATTAAAGAGTGGGCTATGATACAGAAAAAAGTTATACACTGCTGGTTATCTTGAATTTTTCTTGGCTGAGATCTGATTTCCTTTAGGATAGAATGCATGTTAATAAATCTTATTTGCAATACATTAATCTCACTTAAAGAACCGGTGAAAATTACATACTTTGAATGTGTGTGTGTATTTTTGCGAATCCAATATACTGATGCCTCATAACTAAAGTTATGAGGCGTCAGTATATTGTACTTGTAAATTGCAAGTATTTTGCGGTCGATTTGCCTGTTTGCTGGACGAAGTATTCGAGATTCCGAGAGAAAAAAAAAATGGCGTGTGTACTCTGTATGCACGAAAGATGTTTTATGTGAAACATATTTGACAACACCTACTAAATTTCGAACAGCTAGAACCGAAATCATAAACTATGTAATTTATGTTCATATCCGCTACTTACTCTATCGAAACAATGTTAGTGATAAATGGGATGTACACGTCCGCTGCTTACTCTACCGAATCAACGTTTGGAAGATGTTAGACCAATAGCCTAATACCCATTTGTTGAATAGTATGGTTGCAACAATACAAGTATTTGTATTGTTACAATCATCCTATCATCTTGGATCATGTTACACTGTCATGCTTTGTCGCAAATTACACATGCAACGCTATGAGATCTGCAAGTAACGATAGCATCCACGCATAATACGCTATGTAAACTATGACTCTGCTCAGGAGTTCAATGAGTACAAGCGCGAGAGGATAACGCTATACATTCCATTTCGCAATGAGGAAACAGAGATACTGTCAGAGATGAAATATGTCAAGATATGTTATAGATTGAACAGGAGCAGGGTATGTCTGCCAGGGGCAAAGTTTGATGACATTGTAGAGCAGATATCATCTTTTAAGGGAACAAAAGGTGATATCGTTGTACACGTTGGCACTAATAATATTAAGAGTAGGAGACCAGAGGAATTACTTAACAAGTACAAGTCAATGCTGAAAAAAGCCGTGAGTTAGGGTTGAATTTGAAAGGGTCTGCAATTCTGCCCAGACACGATAGGAGGGAGTATATGATGAGAGCTTTGTCGATCAAATCGGTTCTGGAGCGATAGTGCAAGGCTCAAGGGGTAGAATTTTTCTCAGCTTGGTCTGTGTTTGTTAACAGCAGAGACTGCTCCTACAGGAATGGGATATACTTAAATAGAAAGGGCGCAATAATATTTGCTGATGCTATCGAGGCAGTGTTAGGTGGGTCGAAAAACTGCTAGCTTAGGGAGATACACAGACTTATAGATTAATAGTAGCCGCTGGCAGAGGTGAAAGTGATTCTTCCGAGAAAAGAAGGTGCAGAGGATTTCAGAAACTGGTGGGAGTCATTGCGGTACAAGGAAACACATGGGTTGGTCAGGGTAGCTAAGTATAGGAACAGGTGCATGTATAATTGGGTGTACACATTGCTAGGAGTTCGGTAAATAAATTTGATGAATTTGAGGCTGAGAGGTGGCAACTGAAGTTTAACCTTAACAAATGTAAAGTACTGCATATGGGAAGCAGTAACCCCAGAGTAATATATCAACTGTGTGGTACTACACTGACAGAGGTAGAATGTGAAAAGGATCTGGGGTTATTATGCAGGCAGATATGAAATTTTTCTGAGCAGTGCAGACCGTCAGCAAGAGTAGCTCATGGTGTGTTGTGAATGATATAAAGGAATTTTTCTAGCAGGGATAAGGATGTCATTATCCCCTTGTAGAAGGCAATGGTCTGGCAACACCGTGAGTATTTTTTCAGGATTGGAGGCCTCATTTTAAGAAGGATGTAGAGCTGCTGGAACGAGTAGAGCGAAGGGCAACAAGATTAGTGAATGGAACAAAGTGTTGCTCTTATGAAGAAAGGCTTAAGTTTCGCAAATTTCAGTGTCTGGAGACTATGCTCCTGCGAAGTGATCAGATAGAGGTGTATAAAGACTCGAATGGTTTGAGCATGCTCAATGCTGATGGGATTCTTCCTCTTGCTCAGAATAATCGCCTGAGAGGGCATAAATTCAAATTGAGGAAAGACAGTTGTAGGATAGATGTGCGGATGTTTGCCTTAGCCAGCGGTTAGTTGATTGACGGAACAGACTTCCATCTTTTGTTGTGGAAGTTGATAGCCAAAATAAATTTAAGGCTGAGCTGTACAGGTATTTGGAACGAACGGAGGGGCAAAATCGTAGCGTTTTCTTTTTTTAAATTTCTGACTGATGCTGCATAACCATGCTTTCTTGCCTCGTATGTCTCTACTAATGCTAATGCTAATTCTAAGATTTACGATGACAATGAAGGGCTCATACTAGATCGTAAATCGTATGAATGGGACTTGGAGGTTTTTTTTTTTTTTTTTTGGCTGGTGCTAATGTCAAATTTTGATGCTAATGCTAATTCTGAACAATGTCAAAGTTATTCCTTTTGTCCAGCTCATGAAGGACACTGCCTTAATGGTTTATATCATTACTTATACAAGATTTGTTCTTTACAAAGCCAAGTTATATTCCATTAAGAATGTCATTTCTACCTGAATGACATGTATTTCATTCTTAATCATCACTTTCATGATTTATGCTACTACTGAAGACAGGTTGTCCACTGTGTGTGTCATCACTGAATACTTAGGATCATGTAGATCTGACATACAATCATTCGTCTCCAATAGAAGGGAACTCTCCCTAAGTCTAATAAATTTTCATTATCATTCATTGCATCAAGTGGAAGAGAAATTGAATCTATACCTAAAAAAGCACCTGGGATGGATGAGATCTAAGGAATTATATTAAGTGAGTCATGAAAAAAGGTAAACAAAGCCCTAGCCATAATTATGAGAACATCTTTGGATTCAGGGTAGGTCCTTATGGAATGGAGTTGTACAAATGTATCCCCATTTTCACAAAGGGGGGAATCCACAAGATGATATGAGTAATTACTGTTAATTGAACTTCTGTTCCAGGAAAAATAATGGCGTCACTGATTAAAGAAGTAATGCAGGACCATTTAGAATGCAGTTACGCAGCAATCACCCATGAATTTTTTAGGGAGACATCTTTTTTGACCAAGCTGATTGGATACTGTAATGAGTTAACAAAAGAACTGAATGCAAAAAAAAATAATTTTGGTATCCATATAGCTGGATTTCAGGAAAACCTTTGACACTGTTTCCCATAAAAGATAGCTATACAAATTGGGTCAATGTGGCGGTATTAAAGGAAAATTAGTTACTGCTATGGATAAATGGATGGTTGACAGGGAGAAGACAAAGAGTGATTATTAATGTACACTGCTCTTCATGGAGTAATGTAATTAGTGGGGTTCTCCAGGGTTTAGTATTAGGCCAATTGTTGTTTCAATATTTATAAATATTGTTGAAAGCATATCAGGCTTAATGTCAAATTTTGCAGACGATATGAAGGTTGCAAGGTGGTAGGTAGATGACAGTAATTATTTTATGTCAACATTATTTTGATTGAAATCTATCCAATAATTTTATTAAAATAAGCAATGAAAGAGGTAAGTAAACTCTTGGCCACAATTATAATTGGATTCAGGGAGAATCATAAAGGGAAGTGAGTAATTTAAACCTGTTAATTTGACTTCTCAGGGGGAAAAAAATGGAACCAATTGTTGAAGAAACTATGTAGGATCAACTTGACAGAAATGTAGTTATATGGCAATCACATCCCTGATTTATTAATAGCACATCTTGCCTAACCAGTGTGATTAGTTTCTGCGACGCAGTTGCAAAGTAGGCTAGATGAGAAAGATAATTTTGACTTAATTTGCTTAGATTTCAGCAAAGCTTTTGATACTGTTCCACATGAAATTCTACTTTACGAAGTGAAGTAGTGTGGTATTAGGAGCAGTGACGGTCTCAGGTAAGGAATAAAGAGGCAACAGGCCTCTTATGATCAAAATAATTTGATATTTTTTTTTCTTTTTGCTGCTACATGATTATTAAAGTAAATTTCATGTAGTAAATTTTCATTTACTACATGAAAATGGTTTTAGCACCCCCTTTTTAGTGCTTTAGCTCTCCCCTTTAGAAAAGTCTGGGATCACCGCTGATTAGGAGCAAGTTATTGTTGTGAATAAAGAGATAGTCGGGTGACAGAATTCAAACTGAGTTTGTGAATGTGTACTGCTGTTTTTGGACGAATGTAATTAGTAGTGTCCATCGGGACTCAGTGCTGAGCCCTTTATTGTTTCGAATATTTATTAACCCATATTGAAAGTTTTCAGGATACACAATTTGCCAAAGTGGTTAATGACATTAATCATGGAACGCTACTATGCAAAAGATCTATAAAAATTAGACAACTGGACTGAGAAATGGGAACTGAGATTTAACATTGATAAATGCAAAGTACTGCATATGGGTGTTAGTAATCCCAGAATAACATATCGTTTGGATGCTACGAAACTCAAGGTAGTGAAGAGCGAAAAAAATATGCTGTAATTGTACAGTTTGATATGAACTTTTCTGAGCAGTGCAGAAGATTGCTTCAGTAGGTCATGGGTTTCGTCAGTGTTATACAGGAATTTTTCAAACAGGGACAAAGAGGTGTTCCCGTTGGATAAGGCAATGGTTAACTGCATCTTCAGTATTTCATAGTCTCCGTAGGCTCATTTTATGAAGGATGTGGATCATTGAAACGAGTGAAAAGAGAAACAAGATTAGTCAGCAATATAAAAGAGTCCCCTCGAGTATTACAGTGGATATAATCACCGTCCTCTCACATTGGGCAGAATAGCCCTGAATCAACCCCGTCGATGATATGACGAATTTTTATTGGCTTTTTCAAAACATGGCTGAGTTATTCAATCTCAGGCACGGATTCTGTGCTGTAGCTAGAGCTTTTGCCGCTCGGTGCAGTCCCTGAGTTTGCCGCCCCCCTCAATACACACCAAAAATACTACAAAAAAGTCAAAACGACGTATAGGGAAATAAATTAAAACACTATGTTTATTTTTGAAATAAAACTAATTCCAACTTTCTAAAATGTTATTTTTTTTGCTTTTCTGTTAGCAAAATTGTCGAGGTCTATTTCATCACTCAGTTGTTGTTTTATAGACAGTATGGCAAGATTTCTTAAATGCAAGGTACTCATTGTAGATCTTAGGTAATACTTAATCAATTTTAATTTAGAAAAACTCCTCTCACAACTAGCAACACTTACAGCAATTGTGAGGAAAATTCGCAGTAGTATTACAATATTTGGAACTGAGTTCTCAAGACTGTATTTTAGAATAAACTGCAAACGTTCAAGGGGACCGTCCTTCCACGTCTCTGTTTCGTCTTACGTAGCCGCAACAGAAATAAAACTCTGAAGTCTTTTTCTCTCAACGAGGAACTCTTCCTTATTAATGTCATCTTGATCATGATTTAGTTGACATTCGTATTTATCATTCAAAAGATTCGATGGAGTAAGGAAGGCATGTTTTTCAGCAAGAACATGAAGCTGTTGAAATCTCGTAGTGATTTCTTGGATCACTCTATCCAGTGAAAAAAAAACATTTCTCTTCTCAACTCAGTTCTCTCCTCAAGTGCCGCCAAAAAAAGTGTCGCCCCGCTTCCCCCCTAGCTACGCCACTGCACGGATTCCATGATTTTTTTTTATCTCGGAAGTTCGCATATTTCGTCCAGCATATCGATCACATAATACACGAAATATACTGATACTTCATGGCTTTAATAGATTTGGAGCTTAATGCACACGTTCACTACACTGAGGGCATTGGACAGTTTGTAAGGATGCCTGATTGAAGTGTTTAAGGCTTCATATGGATTTAGTTAACTGAATGCTAATAGCATCCTTACTCCTGGTCCAATCGCTCACAGTGGGGAAAGGGACATAAATTTCAAATAAGAAAGGATAGTTGCATGACAGATGGGCGGAAATATGTTTTCAGTCAGAAAGTATATGATTGTTGGTTTTTGTTGTTGTAGTAGGATTTTAGGAGCATCAACAACTAACACCATATTGTTCCGTGTATATTGTTGGTAAATTGCATGTATATGTATTCTGAGGTCGATTTTCTGTTTGCTGGTCGAAACACCTGATTTTCCGGGAGAAAAAACATGCCCCTCATCCCCTGAAACCGACTAATTCAGCCTCGTTGTGAAAAAGGCCCATAAAACTTACTCCCGTTATCGACTGGACTCGAACTCAAGCCTTTTCCACTCGGTGTGGGGAAGAAGGCGATCCTACCAACTTTGCTACCCATAAGGGTATGGTTGTTGTTCCATGTAGTAGTAGTAGTAGTAGTAGTAGTGGCACATGATGCAAGAAAGCAAGTGTAGGAGCTTATGCAGCATCAGCCAAAAAAAAAAAAAGAAAAAAACAAAAAATCACAACATTCCCTCCAAATGCCTGTCCAGTTCCTCCTTAAATTTATTTAACCTATCAACTTCCACAACGACAGATGGAAGTTTGTTCCAGCAATTAGCCACCCGCTGGCTAAAGGCAAATTTCTGCACATCTATTCTACATCTGTCCTTTCTTAATTTGAACTTATGTCCCCGTAGGTTGGTAATCTGAACAAGTGGAAGGATCCCATCAGAATTCAGCGTGCTCAACCCATTCAAGGCCTTATAGACCTCAATCAGATCACCGCGCAGGTGCCTAGTCTCCAGCCACTGCAATTTGCAGAACTTAAGCCTCTCTTGGTAAGAGAATCCCTTCATTCCCCTCACCAATCGTGTTGCTCTTCGCTGTACACGCTCAAGCAAATCTACATCCTTCCTAAAATGAGGCCTCCAGACCTGTACGCAGTACTCAAGGCGTGGCCTGACCATTGCCTTATACAGAGGGACAATCACCTCCTTTTCCCTGCTAGAAAAATTCCTATATATCATTGACAAAACCCCATGACCTGCCCTAGTGGGGCAGGTCATGGGGTTAGAAATGTTATACAGGGTGTTTCAGTTAAACGTTTCAGAACTTCTAAGAGGGGTAGGGTACATCCTGACAACTCGAAATCATATAGCAATGTGGGGTCGGAAATGCTTTCCTGAAGCGGTGTTGTACACAGAAGCACCATAAAGAAAAGAGACCGCAAGTGAGAAATCGTTTTAATAATACATGAAAAGAAGCAAAAGGTACATGGATTAAAGTAAGTGTTCGAAGTTTCTTCCACGGGCTACAATGCACGCCTCGCATCTCCGACGCATGGACATCCGAACATTCTGGAATACTCCAGGCGAATTTCTTCGGCAGCTACTGCGATTCTTGCAACCAGCTCCTCAGCATTGTCAACAGGGTGTCATAAACTAGCGATTTCATATGACCGTGAAAATTCCTTCACAAGGGAAGGAATTTTCAACACGCATAACGACCATATCTGGGCGGTCGAGAACCCGCATGCAATACGCCGTCGTGCAGCACAGATTCGATTTTCGGTCAGTGTATGGGCCGGTATTATGGGAGATCACCTCATCGGACCTTGCCCGTTACCGTGTCGTCTAACCGGACCTATCTACTTGATCTTTCTGCAGCAAGTATTGCCACAACTTTTGAGAGATGAACAGATTTCTGCATCGACGCAACAGACAATGTGGTTCCAACACGATGGAGCCCCTGCCCATTATAGCGGAGATGTTCGTAACTACCTGGATGTCACATTTGGTCAACAGTGGATCGGACGTGGTGGTCCCGTGCGTTGGCCTGCTCGGTCACCCGACCTATCATGTCTTGATTTTTATTTCTGGGGTCATATGAAATCGCTAGTTTATGACACCCCTGTTGACAATGCTGAGGAGCTGGTTGCAAGAATCGCAGTAGCTGCCGAAGAAATTCGCCTGGAGTATTCCAGAATGTTCGGATGTCCATGCGTCGGAGATGTGAGGCGTGCATTGTAGCCCGTGGAAGAAACTTCGAACACTTACTTTAATCCATGTACCTTTTGCTTCTTTTCATGTATTATTAAAACGATTTCTCACTTACGGTCTCTTTTCTTTATGGTGCTTCTGTGTACAACACCGCTTCAGGAAAGCATTTCCGACCCCACATTGCTATATGATTTCGAGTTGTCAGGATGTACCCTACCCCTCTTAGAAGTTCTGAAACGTTTAACTGAAACACCCTGTATAGGAATGTTAGATATGTTGTTTTGGCTGATGCTATATAAGCTTGCTTCCTTTCATCATCTTCCACTACTAATACAAATAATGAAAGCAAGAAACGGTACAGCGATCGAAATGGAAAATTTTACGAAACGGAAAGCTCGCTAATAAAATACTTTATTTTTGCTAATCAAGATGTACGTGATATTACTAACGTGTGCGACGAATCGGATCAGCGTTCCAACTCATTCAAATCCTTGGAAGAATGTAATTCAGTTAGTAGTAAAATTATCGTATGTTTCTAGAGAAGGCGATACATGCAGTTATATTTTTTTGAGCTCTTTGCTACCCAAAATTGAATTTGCAATCGCTAATACTGTTATGTGATTGGTTGTTTTATTGTTTATTATATCCTAGAAATAATACTTTAGATTTATTGTATTTTAAGCTAATGTGATTATTATTATTTTAATATCCTAAATTAATCTGTATTTGTTTCAATTAACCTTTTCAGTAAATTTTAATATTTCCGCTTCCTGACAGGCAGTATTCGTTTGGAATGTCTTGCGGAGGTTTCAAAAGAGATGCGATTTACTTTTTAATCTTGGTTGAGATATTACGATATTTTTGTGTGTGATATTACGAGTTTCTTTTTGTTTCGCAAGTATGGAATACATATTTTTAATTTTAAATATCACATTCATATTTCATTTTGCTATACTGTAATCTTCGGACTTAGAATCGGAGGATGGGGGGAGGCAACACTTACACACACGAAGTCCATCATGCAGGAATTAGGGAAAAACGTTCGAATTATGACTTGCAACGACAGATGAATACGGCGTAGTGTTGCATTAATTTTATAGTGTGCACATTCCTGATGCATAGGGCCTTTTATATAATATTCAGAATAGTTCAATGTTTATAATAAATAAAACCGTGTATTTAATTTCTATAGCGCAGTGCCATATCATTGCAAGTACTGGTGAGACGTAGTTTATTTATTTTTATGTAACTCGCACATTTTCCGTCTTCTTTCTGGGCGCCTTGAGCTAAGGGTTCTTGTGTAGCTGCACCATAGGACGATACACCGCTGCATCAGCTACATTTTGGCCTTTGAAAGAAAGTTACGCGAATAAAAGTTATGCGCACTCAAATTGTGAAAGAGAAATTAAGTCCGCTTGTTATTTTGTTTGTTATTACGCCTCAGAGGATTTATTACAGTTTGGATGATTTTTTTTTTCTATCGATATATTAAAATCTATTTAGCGACAAAAGGCCGTGTATAAATTTCCTTCACTTTCAGCTATGTATTAATACTTTGCCTCCCAGAGCGTTTCCGGATTCCGAGATGGCCCTCAGAAATCAGGAGCGTAAACCTAGTTCTACCCAATAAAGAAAGGGCTTGCTGTGATCAGCCAATCACATAATAAGGTCTGCGTGACAATCTACGGGCTCAAGATGGCGGCCGAGTCAGCCAGTGAACCTACACAACAAGCGCAAGAAAATACAGCAACAAAAATTTTAGCCGAAGAAGCTCGTCAGCCGTCAATTTACGAGGTAAATCAGTTTCAGATTTTTGATGTTCGAAGATTTCTCATAAAATGTTTCTATGTTTCACTGTAAAAAGATCATTCCTTGTGATGTAGTGAAATATGTTATGGAGTACGAGAACGACTTAGCGGTGCAGTGTTGTGCCTATCCCTGGAACCATTCATCGGCCGAGTTCGCGTTGTTGTGAGACGCTTGACACAGTGAGTCAAGGGAGCGAATGTTGAGCAGCTTGTCTCGAAGCGTTATGTTGTGGTCTGCCGCACTTGTCAGCGGTAGCTGAGACAGCTTAGCCTTCTTTGTGGGAGGGGACCTTTTAATCTGTAGTTTTGGTTGCATCTGAATGTATTCGTTTGCCTGCAGTGTGAATTTGAATATAAAATTCGGGTTGGTGCTTTCGCTGCCCTTCATCTCAAGCAGTGATTTTTTTTATTTATTTATTTATTTTTTTTTTTTTGAGGGGACTGGGGGGTTAACGTGTTTTCGCTACTTAGTATAAATTTTCCTGCCTATAAACCAAGTATAATTATGAACACGTGTCTGTCGAAGGGGGTTCCGTCGAAGTGTGTACAAATGGTGAAATTTATTACTGAAAGGTGCTGTGAATATATATTTGACTTCGATATCCTGCCAACGAAGCTAATCATATTAATTAAGGTTGAACTCTTAGCACTGTTTAGTTTAGTAGGCTTACTCTTCTATCATTCCATGCTCTGAATAGTTATCAATGGCCACGCTGAAAAATGCTTGTTTAGTCTACTAGATTATGAGATCATTTTAACCCCCCCCCCTTCATTTTCTAAGAACTTACGATCCATTAAATTAAATGGTTATTCTAGAACTTGTACGTTATCTTATGCATTTTCCCCTCATTTCGATAACCAGCAAACTTATGTGTTAACTAGATACTCGTGAGAAAAACAACGTAGGTATTACACTGTTCGAAGTAAAAAAAGAAAAACACTCCGCTTATTATTGCAACATCTATAATTTACTGGTACCTAAATTATGGAAATAAAATATCCGACATTAGGTATATTCAGTACGCCATATTAAATTTTCATTTGAACCCCTAATAAGACGAAGTTTCGAATTTGATGCGGTTATCAACTTGACAGTGAGATATGGGCAGCTTGCGTCAAAGGCTAGGTAAAGAAAAAAAAAAAAACATCACGTTAGAGAACAGACTTGTGTAAAAAGTTTACCTGTCGACTTGACAGTGAAGAAAGCAAACGTTGTCCCACCCCAAAACAAATTTAGTCTAATTATGAAACATAAATATTGTAGGAAATATTTCCATAATTAAGGTATTACAGTAATACATGTTTTCCATTTTATTTTAGAATAATAAGGAAAATGGATTTTTTATTGTATGTTCTAAGATGTAGTATTCACAAATAGCTAGTCTACCTCATAGTAATCTTCAGTTGAATTAAGTTAGTATACTTTTTTCTTTATAAATGAAATTTGCATTTATATATATATCTTTTTCTTTATTAATTTAATGGCATAATAATGTATGAGTGCACAAATTATCATTACTTTCCTGTAAAACTTTCTTCATTTCTTTAATTCCACTTCCATAAATTCGTGTGGTTGCACTTTTGAGTTTTGCTATAAAGGTCCTGGTAATATTTTATTTTGGTTTCTGGACCATTTGCAAAAAGCTTTAGCTGGTATCACAATCAAGAGTTTGTGGCTTGGTAACTGTAGCTTTTGATATAAGTAAATTCGAAGCATAAAACTAATGACTGCAGTTCATGATTTGATTACTATCAGTACTTTATTAACTAATAAAATTCTGATATTCTTATCACAATCTTGGAGATGCATTTACAGTTACTGCTCTAGAGTCTAGACACTTTCTGCCATTACTGCAGTTCTTGAGTTATAATTTTTTCCCCCATATCTCCCTATTTATATATAGATAATCCCCCTCGTATAACATGGTAGTTAGGATCCTATAAAATGTCATGTTATACGGGACTAAGAAAAAGTACAAAAAGGGGGTTGCGTTCCAAAAGTTAACAAAAATACACCATTTAAATTTTGTGTATCTTCTGCTCTCTTTAAAAAATCAGTAATCTGTGTTTGTTCGCTTTTGCTTGATAAATTGTGAATTTCATCGTATGGAACTAAGCATTTTTGAAGCTCCATTTTGAACTCTGGGCTCCTTTCATTCAAGAATCTGCATTCAAAAAATAAGATTCTAATTGCTCGGCTAACTTTATGCCTTCCCATGTGCTTGTTAGTGTAAAATTTGGAAGTTTAGAATTTTCATCTGCACTATCATCCTCTGAATTGATTTGGTTTTATCTCCGATGCCATTTCCACCAAATCCGCTTCACCAGCCTTTTTTTTTTTTTTTTTTACCAGTAATTCTTGAAAGTCTTCAGTAATCATATATTTTTTTAAATTTTTTTAGGAGCATCGGCGACTAGGGCCATGTTACTCTGTATGTATTGTCTGTAAATTGCATGTGTCCCGAGGTCGATTTTATGTTTTGCTGGATAAAAAACCATGCTACCCTCGCCCTGAGCCCAACAAACTCAGCCACGTTGTGGAAAAAACCCATAAATTCCTCCCCACATTGACGGGATTCGAACTCGGGTCTTTTCCACCCCATGTGGGGGAAGAGGGCTATTCTATCAACTATGCTACCAACAAGGGCTTCAGTAATCATATCATCAAAATGTAGCAAGTTCTACTATCGCACCGATTCTGTTTTTGCCGGTTTGATCATATTTCTTGAATGAACTGACTCTGGCCATACATTTTTCCAACACCCACCTGTTGACAGTTTTACTTCTTTCAGCAATAAAGCTATGATTCTGATACAGCCCACAATTGAGAAATGTTTCCACTTCAATAGATTTGGAATCAATTTTTTCCAAAATCCATTGTAACGATTTTCTGATGTAATGAGTTTTAAAGATGGATATAATGCCTTGATCTAATGGCTGAATAAAAGAAGTTGTATTAACCTAGTACAACTGTGGTGTTAGGAATATAACTTCAGTGTTTGGCTGGCCTGGTGTTGTTATCCAACAGTAATAAAGCTTTGAAATCTAGATATTTGCATAAGTTCAATAGCACAGAATGTAACATGGGGATTTCCCAACAAAATAAAATACAGATTTCTCAAAATTTTTTTGACTAGCAAGTCAACAGCAGGGATTCAAAAAGAGTGGAAATGTTGAAAAATTACATCCAACATAATAGCAGGGTTTTCCCCGCATAAGAGCTCAAAAATACCCTGTTATGCAAGGTTTACCGAAATTCTCTAACACAATGTAATGAGTTTTAAGTACAGTGTTGTGCGAGGATTGCTGCAAATTATCAACTGTGTTGTAGAAGTACTGTCTTATACGGGTGTTGCCTGTGTATATATTAAGGAAGGTAGTGGAACTAAATGTACTTCAGAGTGAAGTGCACATTTTATTTTGGTCCATAAAAATTCATAAAACGTCATACTATTTAGACCTGCTACAACACCACCACCAGCAGAAGAGCTGCTGAGTACCAAGCAGTATGATGACATTTTTGTTTATCATCATCATCAGCCATTTCCAATCCACTACAGGATGAAGGCCTCTCCAACTTACCAGTTACTTCTGTTTTGTGCAATGGCCATCCATTTACTACCCACAAACTCATGAATTTTATCTATCCATCTCCGCCGTTGTCTTCCAGGTTTTCTTCTAGCTCATCTTGGGTACCATTCTGTTATTTTCTTAGTCCATCTGTTATCATGTCTTCGAGCTATGTGTCCTGCCCAAGACCATTTTGGTACTTTAATTTTTATAAGAATGTCCTTTACTTGAGTTTGCTGCCTAATCCATGTGTTTCCCTTCTTATCTAGCAGTCTGATTCCCAATATAATTCGTTCCATTCTTCACTGTGTAGTTCTCAGCTTCTCTTCCATTCTTTTGGTGAGTGCCCAAGTTTCACTTCCATAAATCATGGTATACATTGGTTCATTATTTTACGTTTCAGACAAACTGGGATATTGCTCTTCAGTATGTGTCTATATTTCCTGAATGCTATTCATCCAAAATTTATTCTTCTCTTGACTTCCAGCCATTTATCATTATTACAGCTAATAACTAGTCCCAGATAAGTATATGACTCCACCTTTTCAATTACTGTTTCTTCAATCATTATATCCCTTTCTGTGGCATACTTGTTTATCATTACTTTTGTTTTAGCCATATTCATCTTTAGTCCAAAATTCTTACTAACTGTGCATAACTGATTAAGAGTTTCCTCTAATTCTTTGGGATTGTGGCTTATGACCACAATGTCATCTGCAAATTGTAAATGGTTTAGGTACTTTCCATTCACATTGACTTCTTTCTGCGACCAGTTCAATCTTCTGAAAGCTTCCTCAAGGGCAGCAGTAAACAGCTTCAGAGATATTTTATATCTTTGTCGAACTCCTTTCTCGATATTAAATTTCATACTGTCTTTGTTTAGTCTAATAAAGGAGGTAGCGTTCTCATATTTTCTTCAAAATCATAATATATGGGGTATCTATGCCTTTCTTTCCAGTGCCTGAAACATTGCCTTATGCTGTATGGAGTCAAATGCCTTTTCATAATCCACAAATGCCAGGCATAGTGGTGTTTTATATTCATTTGCTTTCTCCATTAGCTGTGATATTACGTGAAGGTGATCCATAGTTGAGAATTCTGTCCTAAAGCCAGCTTGCTCTTTCAGTTGATTCTCATCAAGTATTCTTTCTAATCTGTTAGTAATGACCCTTGTGAACAACTTGTAGATGTGGGATAACAAGCTAATTGGTCTATAATTTCCAATTTATCTCCTTACTTATGCAGCAAAACTGTGATTGCATTATTCCACTGCTCAGGCGTCACACCTTTTCTAATGCACTTTGTGAAGATCCTTGCCAGTTTTTGTGTTATGTCTCTTCCTCCCAATTTTAACAACTCTACAGTAACTTCATCTTCCCCTGGGGCTTTCTGATTCTTCATTTTCTTCAATGCATGTTCTACCTCATTAGGAAGAATATTGGGTATTAGCATTAGTAGAGGCATTTGATGCAAGAAAGCAAGCTTATGCAGCATCAGCCAAAAAAAAAAAAAAAACCCCACTTCCACTTCACCCCTCTGTTCGTTCAAAATACCTGTCCAGCTGAGCCTTAAACTTATTTAGGCTATCAACCTGCACCACAAGGGATGGAAGTCTGTTCCACCAACCAACCACCCGCTGGCTAAAGGCAAATTTCCGCACGTCTATCCTACATCTGTCTTTCCTCAATTTGAATTTATGCCCTCTCAGGTGATTTTTCTGAGCTGGAGGAAGAATCCCATCAGCATTGAGCATGCTTAAACCATTCAAGGCTTTATACACCTCTATCAGATCACCTCGCTGGTGCCTAGTCTCCAGACACTGTAATTTGCAAGACTTAAGCCTTTCTTCGTAAGAGCACCTATTTGTTCCATTCACTAATCTTGTTGCCCTTCTCTGTACTTGTTCCAGCAGCTCTACATCCTTCTTGAAATGAGGCCTCCAGACCTGTATACAGTACTCCAGGTGTGGCCTGACCATTGCCTTATACAATGGAATAATCACCTCCTTATCCCTGCTGGAAAAATTCCTGTATATCATTGGCAATACTCCATGAGCTACTCTTGCAGCCCGTCTGCACTGCTCAGAGAACTTCATATCTGCCTGCACAACCACCCCCAAGTCCCTTTCATTCTCTACCACTGTCAGTGTAGTACCACAGAGTTGATACGTTGCTCTGGGGTTGCTGTTTCCCATGTGTAGTACTTTACATTTGTCAATGTTAAACTTCATTTGCCACCTCTCAGCCCATCTGCTCAACCTTTCCAGATCCTGTTGCAGCAGCATAGTGTCAGTAGTGTCCCTGACAACCCTGCCAACCTTTGTATCGTCTGGAAACTTGGACATTAAGCACGATATACTATCGTCAATATCATTTATAAATACAGAAAACAATAATGGACCCAACACTGAGCCCTGAGGGACTCCACTAATAACATCAGTCCACGATGAGCAGTGTCCATTGATTACCACTCTCTGTCTTCTCCCCCTCAACCACCCCTTTATCCATAGCAGCAATTTGCCTCCAATGTCACACTGCTCCAATTTGTGTAGCAGTCTTCCATGTTCAACAGTATCAAAAGCCTTTCTAAGATCCAAGTATATAATATCAAAGTTATTCCCTGCATCCAGTTCTTTTGTGACTGCATCATAGTATCCAATCAAGTTGGTCAGGCAAGACTTCCCCTTAACAAAACCATGCTGTGTCTGAGCTATAACTGAAGTCTTGTCTAAATGATCCTGCAGTGCTTCTTTAACCAGTGCCTCCATTAATTTTCCTGGAACAGAAGTTAAGCTCACAGGTCTATAATTACTTGTGTCAGCCTTTGATCCTCCTTTGTGAATTGGGGTCACATTTGCACATTTCCAGTCTATGGGTACCTCCCCTGAGTCCAAGGAAGCTCTCATAATTATGGCTAAGGGTTTGCTTACTTCCTTTGCTGCCTCCTTTAATATAACTGGATAGATCCCATCCACCCCGGGTGCCTTTCTTGTGTTTATCTTCAACAGTGTCTCCTCCACTTTACTCCCAGTTATTTCAAGATTCTGTAGCTTACTGCTCGAGTTGAATACACCTCTGGCATTCCCCTCGCTGAATAACTCCTCATGTGTGAATGTCGATGCAAAATATTCATTTAGTTTGTTAGCTACCTGAGCAGGATCATCAACAGTTGACCCATCAATATCAAGTGGACCAATCTGATTCATCCCCTTCCTTCTAGAGTTTACATAAGTAAAGAACTCTTTGCTGTTTTTCTTTGCATCCCTTGCCAAGGATTTCTCGTAATCTGCCTTCGCCTGCCTAACCTCCTTTGTAACTTGGTTGCATATCAACTTGTATCTATCATAGGCTTCTTTGTCATATGTTAATTTGTAAGTATCCCATGCATTTTTCTTCTCTGCCATATGCCTCATTAGTTCATCTGACATCCATTTTGGCCTAAACCTTGAACAATATTTCTTAGTTGGTATGTAAAGCCTAGTAGCTTCCAAGATAAATTCTTTGAATGGTTCCCATTTTGAATTTGCTGTTGGTAACATCATCAGTTGGTCCCACTGTATAGAATTTAAATACTGTCTCAGTCCATCGTAGTCGCCTTTACGGAAGCAATAACCCTTCCCTTTACCCCTAATGGTAGTTACCTCTTTGAGTAAATCCCACTTCAGCACACTGTGATCACTGCCACCTAGTGGTTCATTTATCTGCAGATTCTTAATGCATGAAGAATCACTGCTTATAATCAAATCAAGAGTATTACTCCCTCTAGTTGCCTCCCGAACATGCTGATGTAGAAAACAATCATCCAATAAATCCACAAAAGCCCTGCTAGTGTGTGAGTAACCAGCCCCCAAATTCCAGTCAATATCTGGGAAATTAAAATCTCCCATTATAAGACTCTCTGATTTACTGGCCCACTATTTCCCTGTACAGTTCCTTATTATACTCATCAGAGTCATTAGGCCTATAGCCTAATGCCCTATAGCCATTAGGGTATGTCGTATGTGTTGCTAATTTGCGATCCATCTTCCCCACTGCTGGCACCATTCCCTTGCTCCTTGTATAATTCTCTATAGTAGTCTTCTGCTATTTGAATTATGCCTTCTCTGCTATTTATAAGTACACCATCGCTATTCTTCAGTTTCAGTGTCATTTGTCTTTCTGTATTACTGCTCATGGCTGCTGATTTAAATCCTTTGTTTTCTTTTAATGCTTGTTCTACTTTACCTATGTTAAATCTTATGTCCTCTCTGAGTCTCTAATGGCTTTGCATAACTCAGTATACTCAATTTTTTCCTTGTCAGTGTTTATCTTGCTCTTCATTTGTCGCCTTCGGTTCATCAAAGTGTTTCTTGACTAATTTTTTCTTCTTTGGATTTCTTTTTCCCTATAGGTTTCTTGGGCTTTATCACTTCCAGAAAGTTGTAATATTCCTCGTCGATATCTTTGTCCTGAGCAGTCTGCAGAAGCTCAAACTTGTTAAGTTCCAGTATGTACTGCCTTTTCTCCTCTTCTGTTATCTCATAGACCTTTGTATTATTGACTCGAGTCAATTTTTTCCTTTCCTACATCTATATCAAGTGTACATCTTGCCATTCTGTGATTACTTCCAAAATTTACCTTATTCAGGACGGTAACATCATTCACTATATACCATCTATTAGTGAGAATGAAGTCAATTTCATTAGTTGTTAATCCATTTGGACTCTTCCATGTGCACTTTCTGTTCACCCTTTTCTTGAAAAAAGTGTTCGTTACTGACAATATTTGAGATTCTGAAAATTCCATAAATCTTTCACCAATTCCAAAATTTCCTATAGTTTCCCTTTCTGCATTGTTTTGTCTTTTTCTAACCTTAGCATTGAAGTCTCCCATAATAATAGTGTAGTGGGTTTTCTGCTCATCTAGAAGACTCTCAGTTTCGGTGTATTTTCTTCAACCTCTTCATCATCATGGCTCGATGTTGGTCCCTAAATCATTATAACCTTTAGCTTTTACCTCTTAGAAATCTTGAGTATTAGTCTTGTCACCCTTGGTGATGTACTTTTGAATTCCAAAATGTTGTTTTTTAAATCTTTATGAACCAGAAACCCAACTCCACCTTCACTCCTTTCACTGTTTCCATTGCTGTAAAGCAGATTTCCACTTGATAAACTTAAGTGATTCATTTCTTCTTCTTGTTTCAGCCAAACAGATGATATTCCAATTCACATTTTCTAATTCCTTTTCCAGCTCTAATATCCTCTCTTCACTAATGAGCCATCTTACGTTGTAACAGGCTAAGTTCAGTTTCTGTGGATGGCAGCCTAGTCGTACCCAGAGATTCTTCAGGAGTCGTAGATCTTGGTCATCCTCTGTCGGCAGCAGCGAAATGTAAAGGTCCCATTTTCACGAAGGCGGCAATGGATACCTTCAAACGTTTTCCTGTCTGGACATCTTTGTTCTGGGAACCTTTCGTGGTACAAACGACGAGCCTCCGGAGCATTGCTGTCCGCCAAACAGTACCTAAAGTGCATATCCGCTTGCTCCTGATTTGAGTACGGGATCGGAATGGAAAACCACCAGATTCTGTCAGTACCTTGTGATGAAAGAAATCACCTGCGGGAGATAAGACATTCTGGTTAATAAGTCAGGAACCAAGCATTTCCAGAACTATGTTGATATAAAATATTTTTATTGTCTACATATGAGGAACTCATTCCTGAAGTTATGCTGTGTATTTTTGAGACACCCTGTATATACACACACTATTCTAGATATATATATATATATAAATACATCATTCTAGATTTCATTAAGATACGCGAAATTTAGAATGGTGTATTTTGTTTCCCATTACACGAAATTTTATAGGAACCTAACTATCATGTTATACAAGGGTTACCTGTATTTATTAATTAATGATATTGATGAAGATATATATCACGCTTAATGTCTAAGTTTGCAGATGATACAAAGGTTGGCAGGGTGGTTAATGATAGTAATCAGGATAAGCTGCTGCAACAAGATCTAAAAAAAATTAGGCAGATGAGCTGAGAAATGGCAGTTGAAGTTTAACATTGACATTTGCAAGGTGCTGCATATGAGTAGCAGTAATCCCAGATTAATATATCAACTGTGTGGTACTACACTCAGGATAGTGTGAAAAATAAAAAAGACCTTGGGGGTAATTTTGCATTCAGATAGGAGGAAATTCTCTGAGCACTGCAGATATGCTGCCAGGGCAGTATGTCTGCAGTGCTGTTCATGGGGTTCTGTCAGTGATATACAGGAAATTTTGCTAGCAGGGATAAAGAGGCGATTATTCCATTGTACAAGGCAATGGTTAGGCTGTATTCTGAGTACTGCATACGGGTCTGGAGGCCTCATTTTAGAAAGGATGTGGATCTGCTGGAACTAGGGCAGAGAAGGGCAACAAGATTGGTGAAGGGAACGAAAGGGTGGCCTTCCAAGACCGGATTTGGTTCTGCAAATGACAGCTTTTGGAGCCTCGGCACCTGCAATGTTATCTGATTGATATGTTTAAGGCTTTGAATAGAGTGAGTGAGTGCAGTGCTAATGGCATTCTTCTTGCTCAGATTACACATCTGAGGGGTATAAATTCAAAACAAGGAAGGATGGTTGCAGGATATATATGCAGAGGTTTGCCTTTTGCCAACAGGTGGTTGATTGCTGGAACAAACTTCCATGTGTTGTTGTGGAAGTGGGCAGTTTGAATAAATTCAAGAGAAATTCTTGGAGTGGATGGACAGTTTTTTTTTTTTTTTTTTGGTTCATGCTGAAACTTCTGCTTTCTTGCATCATATGCCATTATAAATAAAAGAAAAAATATGCATTCTTATTGTTGTTAGACAAGGCTTTTGTTGGTTTTATTTTTAGTATGTTATTTTATTATTTCATTAATTTTTGTTTTCTTATTCTTGTTAGACAGAAGTGTTGACAATTCACAGACCTCATTTCCACAAATCTTGTGATTACAAACAGTGAAAATTTAAGTCCCTTGAACTTCGTATTAATGAAATTCTAGTGTATTATCATGGCAAGCATTGCTATCAAAGTTTGAAAACCAAAAACGAGAAGTTAGGATATAGAATAGAATTTTGTCTAATACATTGATAATTAAGTTATTATAATTGGCTTTAGAAATGGTGTTTTTTAAATCTGTAGGGAAAATTACACACACAAATATGGGTAAAGCACATAAGGGACATCCTCTCTTCACGTATTGAGGAGGAATCTGTTAGTCTGATCACAGCAAGACCTGTTTGGCTTGCTTGTTTCATACTTAATAAATAAATTCAAGGAGGAACTGGGCGAACTTTTAGAGAACGGTTGTGTGAATTTTTTTTTTTTGGCTGATGCTACATAAGTTTGCTTTCTTGCATCACATGCCTCTACTACTACTTGTGAACAATGAGTAACCTTGAGGATGGTATACAATGAGTAACCTTGAGGAATGAGTAACAGGAGAGATTGCTTCTACAGGGATGGGATACACTTAAATAGAAAGGGTGCAAGAATATTTGCTGATGCTATCGAGGCAGTGTTAGGTGGGTCGGAAAACTGCTAGCTTGGGGGGAGACAAAGACTAATAGATTAACAGTAGCCACTGGCAGAGGTGAAAGAGATTCTTGCACTGCTTCTATTGGAATGAGCAGAAGCCTGAAAAACAAGATGCAGGATATTTCAGAGACTGCTGAAAGTCATTGCGGTACAAGTAAACACATGGGTTGTGTTAGGGTAGCTAAGAATAGAAACAGGTGCATACTTGCGTGTACACTAATGCTAGGAGTTTAGTAAATAAATTTGATGAATTTGAGGTATTGCTCAAAACCTCAAAGGCAGATATTGTTGGGATATCAGAGACGTGGTGTCACACAGTTATAAGGAATGCAGAACTGGAATTTGGGGAGTACAACGTCTACAGAAAGGATAGGAAGGGAGGAGGGGTTATGCTATTAGTTAAAAAACACATAAAATCCAAGGAAGTGAAGCCAGTCGACATCGATGGACAGGGCAGTATCGAGTCAGTTTGGTGTGACATAAGCATAGGTAAATGAAAATTGAGAGTAGGAGTGTGCTATAGGCCTAATGACTCTGATGAGTATAATAAGATACTGTACAGGGAAATAGAATGGGCCAGTAAATCAGAGAGTCTTATAATGGGGGATTTTAATTTCCCAGATATTGACTGGAATTTGTGGGTTGGTCACTCACACACTAGCAAGGCTTTTGTGGATTTATTGGATGATTGTTTTCTACACCAGCATGTTCAGGAGGCTACTAGAGGGAGTAATACTCTTGATCTGATTATCAATAGTGATCCTTCATGCATTAAGGATCTGCAGATAAAGGAACCACTAGGTGGCAGTGATCACAGTGTGCTGAAGTGGGATTTACTCAAGGAGGTAACTACCATCAGAGGTAAAGGGAAGGGTTTTTGCTTTCTTAAAGGCAACTATGATGGTCTGAGACAGTATTTAAATTTTATACAGTGGGACCAACTGATGACGTTACCAACAGCAAATTCAAAATGGGAAGCATTCAAGGAACTAATCTTGGAAGCTACCAGGCTTTACATACCAACCAAGAAATATTGTTCAAGGTTCAGGCCTAAATGGTTGTCAGATGAACTAATGAGACATATGGCAGAGAAGAAAAATGCATGGGATACATACAAATTAATGGGTGACATGGAAGCCTATGATAGATATAAGTTGGTCTGTAACCAAGTCACAAAGGAGATCAGGCAAGCAAAGGCAGATTATGAGAAATCCTTGGCAAAGGATGCAAAGAAAAACAGAAAAGAGTTCTTTACCTATTTAAACTCAAGAAGGAAAGGGATGAATCAGATTGGTCCACTGGATGTTGTTGGTTCAACAGTTGAGGATCCTGCTAATTTGGCTAACAATCTAAACGAATATTTTGCATCTACATTCACACATGAGGAGTTATTCAGGAAGGGGAATGTCGTAGGTGAAGTAAACATTGGCAGTGAGCTATATGATTTTCTAATAACTGAGAGGAAATTGGAGGAGAAATTGTTGAGGATAAACATAAAAAAGGCACCCGGGGTGGATGGGATCTATCCAGTTATATTAAAGGAGGCAGCAAAGGAAGTAAGCAAACCCCTAGCCATAATTATGAGAGCTTCTTTGGACTCAGGGGAGGTACCCATCGACTGGAGATGTGCAAATGTAACCCCAATTCACAAAGGAGGATCAAAGGCTGACACAAGTAATTATAGACATGTTAGTTTAACTTCGGTTCCAGGAAAATTAATGGAGGCACTGGTTAAAGAAGCACTGCAGGATCATCTGGACAAGAATTCAGTTATAGCTCAGACGCAGCATGGTTTTGTTAAGGGCAGGTCTTGTCTGCCCAATTTGATTGGATACTATGATGTAGTCACAAAAGAACTGGATGCAGGAAATAACTTTGATATTATATATTTGGATCTTAGAAAGGCTTTTGATACTGTTGCGCATGGAAGATTGCTGCACGAATTGGAGCAGTGTGGCATTGGAGGCAAATTGCTGCTATGGATAAAGGGGTGGTTGAGTGGCAGAAGACAGAGAGTGGTAATCAATGGACACTGCTCAACGTGGACTAATGTTATTAGTGGAGTTCCTCAGGGTTTAGTGTTGGGTCCATTGTTGTTTTCTGTATTTATAAATGAGATTGATGATGGTATATCAAGCTTAATGTCCAAGTTTGCGGACGACACAAAGGTTGGCAGGGTTGTTAAGGACATTACTGATGCTATGCTGCTGCAACAGGATCTGGAAAGATTGAGCAGATGGGCTGAGAGGTGGCAAATGAAGTTTAACATTGACAAATGTAAAATACTACATATGGGAAACAGTAACCCCAGATCAACGTATCAACTCTGTGGTACTACGCTGACAGTGGTAGAGAATGAAAAGGACCTGAGGGTAATTGTGCAGGCATATATGAAGTTCTCTGAGCAGTGCAGACGAGCTGCAAGAGTAGCTCATGGTGTCTTGTCAATGATATACTAGAATTTTTCTAGCAGGGATAGGGATGTGATTATTCCCTTGTATAAGACATTGGTCAGGCCACACCTTGAGTACTGTATACAGGTCTGGAGGCCTCATTTCAAGAAGGATGTAGAGCTGCTGGAACGAGTACAGAGAAGGGCAACAAGATTAGTGAATGGAACAAGGGTTGCTCTTACGAAGAAAGGCTTAAGTTTTGCAAATTACAAAGTCTGGAGACTAGGCATCGGCGAGGTGATCTGATAGAGGTGTATAAGGCTTTGAATGGCTTGAGCATGCTCATTGCCGATGGGATTCTTCCTCTTGCTCAGAATAGTCACCTGAGAGGGCATAAATTCAAATTGAGGAAGGACGGATGTCGGATAGATGTGCGGAAATTTGCCTTTAGCCAGTGGGCAGTTGGTTTGTGGAATAGACTTCCATCACTTGTTGAAGTTGATAGCCTAAACAAATTTAAGGCTCAGCTGGACAGGTATTTCGAACGAACGGAGGGGTGAAATGGGAATAGTGGTTGTGTGTTTTTTTTTTTTTTTTTTTTTTTTTTGGCTGATGCTGAATAAGCTTGCTTTCTTGCATCTTATGCCTCTGCTAATGCTAATGGATGTCACAGACATTCTCTCAGATGTACCAGACAAGCTGTACTTGCTACCTAGGAGTCTAAAATGCTAGTGGAACTGATATTTGGGTGACACTCAAGTCAAGTGGACCCAATTTTGGCGAAGTCCGGATGGTCTGTGACAGCCAAATCCTCTGCTTGCACCTTCACTATGGTGGGACTGTTAGTAATCCTGGGTATAACCCCCATGCACAAGCACACTGTGGGTGATCAACCGGGTGTGAACCAGTGTATGCAAGGTGCCTCCGTAACCAGGTGGGCAGGAGCAGCAGTGTGTTGCACACTCTTTTTGATTAGACCCGGGTTCAAGCCCGTGACCACCAAATCGTCTGTTGTCTCTACCATTCTCCCATCTCCACCAATCAATTGGAGTTCGACTTCCTCTCTTTGCAACTTGACTTTCTCCAGTCCAACTTTCCTAACAGTGAGGTAATTTTCCTTGGTGATTTTAATGTTCACAACTCCAGCTGGCTTCCGTTTTCTAGTCACACCAACCCAGCTGGTCGAGATGCCGAGGCTTTTGCAATTACTAATGACCTTGCACAGATTGTTCATTTACCTACAAGAATACCGGCCAATCCTAACCTTACGGCCAACATGCTTATCTTTTTCCTCACAAACAACCCTTCTGAGTACACTGTCAAAGTGAATGGTCCTTTAGGCACCTCAGATCACAACTTGGTGATTGTCTCTCTCCAGTGGAGCCTTTATTTCATGGCTATTCCCAACCTTGTTGTTTGGCATTACAAGAATGCAAAAATAAACCTGCGAGATTTTTTTTTTTTCTTTTCCTTTATCTGACTTCTGTTTCAAATCTTCTGATGTAAGGGGTCGATGCTTGAAAAAGGTTGGGAATCCCTGATCTAAAACTTGGTTTTCCAATAAATGTGCTAATGTTTTTCAGGAGAAGAATGTTGCATATCGTAATTGGCTTGTTTCCAGTTTCTCAGTTTCATTTTCTGCCTACACCAAAAGGCACCTCCGTAGCCAGGTGGGAAGGAGCAGCAGTGCGTAGCACACGCTTCTTGATTAGACCGGGGTTTGAGCCCGTCACCACCAAATATGGAGGATGCGGAAAGGTCAGGGAATGACTACCGCATATCCTGGAGCAATATGGCCTTAGTTGCTAATGCTCCTAAAAACCAAATAACAACAACAGCCTACACCAAAGCTCACAACAATTGTAAAGCAGTTGTTAATCAGTCCAAACTTGATCTTGAACAGGCTAAGAGTAGAAAACTAGCTTCTTGCCCTAATGGTAGCCTAGCATTCTGGTCTCTTGCCAATGCTATTGGCTGCAACTTTTGCTCATTTGTGCTCCCACCTCTGTCAAAACTAGATGGTTCTGTTGTCACTTCGGCCAAGGATAAAGCTGACTTGCTAGCATTCCATTTTTATTCCAACTCATGTATTAATTGATCTTGGTAAAACACCGCCCACCATTCCTAGAACACTCCATTCAATGCCTCCTATGGTCTTCCGTCAAAAGGATATGAGAAGGATTTTTGATGCTAAGAAAGCTCCAGATCCTGATGGTATTTCTCCACTTGTTCTCAAAACTTGTATTCCTGAACTTACTCCTGTTCTTTGCCACCTTTTTTTCACTTTCTTATTCCAAAGGTGTTTTTCCTTCTGCTTGGATATTTGCTCATATCTAGCCAGTTCCTAAAAAGGGTGATAAATCCCTCTCATCCAATTATCATCCCATTGCAATTACTTTTACTGTTTCTAAAGTAATGGAGAAATCAATTAACCGCCAACTCTTAAACTACCTAGAAACCTTCCTTCTGATCAACGATTGCCAGTATAGATTCTGTCAGTGTTGATCCACTGGTGGATCAACTTTTTATGGACACTCATTTATCGACTACTCATTTATGGACAAATTTAGTGGAAAAGTTTGGTGAAACAGAAGCAGTTGCTCTTCACATCTCAAAGACTTTCGATCATGTTTGGCATAAAGGTCTTCTAAACAAGCTTCCATCTTATGGTTTGCCAACTGTTTTTTTTGTGATTGGTTATCCAGTTCTCTCTCTGATCGCTCACTGAGGGTGATGGTAGATGGCTCTCTGTCTTCTAACTTCTCCACTAATGCCGGTGTCCCCCAAGATTCAGTTCTTTCCTCTTGTATATTAATGACCTTCCCTTGACTGGAAATCCTATCCATAGTTTTGCTGATGATAGCACATTGCATTCTACTTTCCAGTTTGAGAAACCTTCTCCTGCTCAATCAGCTTCAACTTCTCTAATATCTGCTACCAATTCCTTATATGCCGATATCCAGGTAATTCTCCAGTGGGGCAAAGACAACTTAGTTGATTTCAATCCTTCTAAAACTCAGTCTTGTCTTATATCTCGCAAAAAGAATTCTTCTGCTCCTGTGCTTATCTTTGGTGACACTCTGATTTCTAGGCAGAATGATATCTCTTTTGGGGATTACCCTGACTTCCAATCTCTCTTGGCACAAGCAAATTACAAATATTGCTTTCTCTGCATCTAAAAAACTTGGTTTTCTCTTTTGTTCTTGGCATTACATTTCTTCCGAACAGCTGTTCACTCTGTACAAATCACAAATCTGCCCTACCATGGAATATTGTTACCACATCTGGGGCAGTGCCCCCAAAACCCCTCTCTGGCTTCTAGATTCCATTGAGAAGAGGGCAGTTAGGTTAATTAATGACTCATCTCTAACAGAGTCTCTCCACTAGTTTGGGGTGATTCACAGACTAAAAGGTTAAAATTAGCCATAGGCAGAGGTGAAGGTGATTCTTACCCTACTTCTATTGGAATAAGCAGCAGCCTAGAGACCAAGTTGCTGAGGATTTCACGATCTGCTGGGAATCAGCATGGAACAATTAAATACACGGCCTGTGTTAGGCTAACTAAGAGTAAGAACAGTAAATAAATTTGAGTTTGAAGTGTTGGTCAAGACATCAAAGGCGGATATAGTTGGGATATCAGAGACGTGGTGTCACACAGATATTAGGAATGGAGAATTGGAATTTGGGGAGTACAATGTGTACAGAAAGGATAGGAAGAGAGGATGTGTTATGCTGTTAATTAAGAAAAACATAAAAGCAGAAGTGCATCCAGTTGATATAGATGGACAGTGCACTGTTGAGTCAGTTTGGAGCGACATAAGCACTGCCAAAGCAAAAATGACAATAGGAGTGTGTTATAGGCCTAATGACTAATGAGTACAATGAACAATTGTACAGAGAAATAGTGGGCTAGTAAATCAGAATGTCTTATAATGGGGGATTTTAATTTCCCAGATATCGACTGGAACTTGTGGGTTGGTCACTTGCACACTAGTAAGACGTTTGTGGATTTATTGGACGATTGTTTTCTGCAGCAGCATGTTCGAGAGGCAATCGGAGAGGGCAATACTCCTGATCTGGTTATCAGCAGTGATCATTCATGTATTAAGAATTATTAAGAAACTATGATCACTGAACCATTAGGTGGCAGTGATCATAGTGTACTGATGTGGGATTTACTTAAAGATATAATTACCATCAGGGGTAAAGGGTTTTTGCTTCCATAAAGGTGACTACAATGGTCCCAGACAGTTTATATTCTGTACAGTGGGATCAACTGATGATGTTAACAACAGCAAATTCTACGTGGGAAGCATTCAAGGAATTAATCGTGGAAGCTACTAAAAGTTTCATACCTATTAAGAAATATTGTTCAAGGTTTAGGCCTAAATGGTTGTCAAATGAACTAATGAGATTCGTGGCAGAGAAGAAAAATGCATGGGATGTATATAAATTATCAGGTGACACAGAAGCCTTGGCAGATATAAGCTAGTCTAATCAAGTCAAAGGAGTTTAGGCAGGCGAAGGCTGATTATGAAAAATCTTTGGCAAAGGATGCTAAGAAAAACAGCAAGGATGAATCTGATTATTCCACTTCATATCGATGGTTCGACTGTTGATGATCCTGCTCAGATAGTAAACAAACGGAATGAGTATTTTGCATCTACATTCACACGAGAAATTATTAAGGATTGAAAATGCCCAAGGTCATCAAATTGTAGCAGGGTGTTTAATGATTTTGTAATAACTGAGAGCAAAGTGGAGGAGAAATTGTTGAAGTTAAACATAAGAAAGGCACTGGGGTTGATGGGATCTATCCAGTTATATTAAAGGAAGTAAGCAAACTCTTAGCCATAATTATGAGAGCATCCTTGGACTCAAGGGTGGTCCCCATGAACTGGAGATCTGCAAAGTAAAGTGCAGCCATTATCAACCCACTGCAGGATGGAAGCCTCCTCAACAATTCATGCTGAGGGAAATGGACCATAATCTGCCACGCTGGTCCAGCGCGGGTTGGCAGATCGACCGTATTCAGCAGTCAGGGTCTTGAACCCCGGTCTACTCAAAGAGCGTGTGCTACTGCACTCCCGCTTATGACCACTCGGCTACGGAGGAGATCTGCAAATATATCCTCAATTCACAAAGGGGGATTGAAAGGTGACACGAGTAATTACAGATGAGTTAGTTTAATTTCTGTTCCGGGTAAAATAATGGAGTCACTGGTTAAAGATGCATTGCAGGATCATCTAGACAAGACTGCAGCAATGATTCAGATACAGCATGGGTTTGTTAAGGGGAAAGTCTTGTCTGACCAATTTGATTGGATATTATGATGTGGTTACAAAGGAAGTGGATGCAAAAAACAATTTTGATATTATATACTTGGATTTCAGAAAAGCTTTTGACACTGTTGTGCATGGAGGACTACTGTACAAATTGGAGCAGAATGGTATTAAGGGTAAGTTGCTACATTGGACTAATGTTATTAGCGGGGTCCCACAAGGTTTGGTGTTGGGTCCACTGTTGTTTTGTCTATTTATCAATGATATTGATGAAGGTATATCAGGCTTAGTGTCGAAGTTTGCAAATGAAACAAAGGTTGGCAGAGTTGTTAGTGACAGTAATGGCAATGTGCTACTGCAACAGGATCTAAAAAATTTGGGAAGATGGGCTGAGAAGTGGCAACTGAAGTTTTTTAACATTGACAAATGCAAAGTACTGTATATGGGTAGAAGTAACCCCAGAGGAATGTACCAACTGTATGGTATTACATTTAAGGTTGTAGAAAATAAAAAAGAACTGGGAGTAATTGTGCAGTCAGAGATATGAAGTTTTCTGAGCAATGCAGACAGGCTGCCAGGGCAGGTCATGGGGTTTTGTCAATGATACACAGGAATTTTGTTAATAGAGAAAAAGGAGGTGATTGTCCTTCTGTATGAGGCAATGGTCAGGCCAAGCCTTGAGTACTGCATACAAGGTCTGGATGCCTAATTTTAGGAAGGGCAACAAGATTGGTGAGGGGAATGGAGGGATCCTCTTATGAAGAGAGGCTTAAGGTCTGAAAATTGCAGTGGCTGGAGTAGGCACCTGCGCGATGATCTGATTGAGGTGCAGAAGGCCTTGAATGGGTGCCTTGAGCACGCTGAATTCTGATGGGATTCTTCCACTTGTTCAGATTATGAACCTAAAGTCAAATTGAGGAAAGGCAGATGTAGAATAGATGTGCATAAATTTGCATTTAGTCAGCGGGTGGTTAATTGCTGGAACAAACTTCTATCTCTCGTTGTGGAAGTTGATAGGTTAAATAAATTTAAGGAGGAACTGGACAAACATTTAGAGGGAATGGTTGTGTGAATTTTTTTTTTGCTGATGCTGCATAAGCTCAAACGCTTGGTTTCTTGCATCACATGCCACTACTACTGCTGTCTCATAGACATACTGTTTCTGCTGCATGCCTTTTCTACAGATACTTCCATGGGCACTGTTGTTCTGAATTGGCTTCTATAATTCCTGCTCTCTCTTTCAAAACAGTCCAAACACCAGCCAACATCCATTTACCGTTCAACTTCAAACTTACAGAACCTACTTTTCATCTTCCTTGTTTATTCATTCAATTGCCGTTTTCTGGAACAATCTTCCTTCATACGTATTTCCTGAAAATTACAATCTACAGAAGTTGAAGTCTATTATCAACAAATATCTTCTTTCGTCTTCCCAGCCTCCAACCCAAGCACGGTACTAAGTAGGTTCTAATACCGCTCGTGTTTGGGGTTTATATAAAAAAAAAAAAACCCACCATAACTAAAACAACTTTAGAGTACGGAAACATTAGACACGAAACTTAAGTTAAGAGTGAAGAAAGAAATTAAAAACCTTATTAACATAATAAAGGCATTATAAAAATACTACTAGCCTTCAGCGCAATTAGTGTAAGCCAAAGAAAAATTAAATGAAACTAAGTGCAGCTTCTCAACTTTTTACTTAAAAGTGGGGTCTCACTCGACACGGTAAACGAAACGAATATCTGCTATATGTAGTTTTAATACTATCTATTTTGTTCCAAATGAACATTATTTGAATATGTATGCAGTATAGGTTGTGAATTTCTTAAAATTCCAGTGACCCTCAAATTAGATTTGCGTTAACTTGACACATCGCATATTTCGAACATTTTCCTAAAAATAGAATACTTTATTTAGAACTTGCATAATTTAAGGAATATTAGGAACTTGTATGTATGAGGGCTCTTTAGCAAAGGATGATCATAATTTTTCACGAACAACCATAAGTTTGCTATTTCTAGCTGTGCTGCAGAATTTAAGACCAAGCCAAGTTGCATTACATAGTAAGTGTGCAGTTGACTTGTGCACACGGTGTGATCTTGGCATTCATTCAATGGCTCCTCCGTAGCCAGGTGGGAAGGAGCAGCAGTGCGTAGCACACGCTTCTTGATCAGACTTGGGTTTGAGCCCGTGACCACCAAATGTGGAGGATGCGGAAAGGTCAGGGAATGACCACTGCATATCCCCTGAGCAATATGGCCTTAGTTGCTAATGCTCCTAAAAACCAAATAACAAACAAACAACAGCAGTCCAAGTTTATGCCTGTTCATTTTGTCTTATGTGATAATGAACATGTCATATGAGGAACAATATGTTGCTCTCAGATTTATGAGAACGAGGAAACAAGAGAACGGACGTACATTTTTGCTGCTCCTGGAACAGAGAAGTTTTTTCTGATTTATTTTCTGTTTTATTAGCTTAAATTGGCATATTAACTTATTTTCTAGAGTAGCTTTATATTCCTATTTACAATACTTAGATTAAAGTAACTTAGAGATTTTGTTTCATTACTTAGTATCGGAAAGGGTATCAAATCCACATGTTTACCGTTCGTAAATAGCCGCCATTGTTACGCGATACAAAATATCTCTAAATAGATAGCATAAGATTAATATAGTATAGTATAGTACATAATAGTGTCAATTAATCTTGTTGAACTTCATTGTCAATTAAATTGTACTTTTAACTATACATATAACGACTTGGGTTACGTAACATAAATAATTAGTAAAAAATAAATAATTAATACTTAACTTGATATGGAAGTTATATAAAGGGATTTCGTAGATAACGCTCGATACTGAAACATAAATATAGCATTATAACTGTGTTGGCATATAAGTTTAGGGTTTTAATTTTGTACTGAAATTGAAATTTTATTGAAATTAAATCGAAATCATGACTCAGACCAGAGCAGCAAAACAAAAGGCTCAAGCTAATGGGAGTGCTGTGGCTCAGGGGAGAACTGAGGGGGGCAGTTGCCCTCTGAATCACAGCGTATTAAAATGCTCTACTTGCTTGATGTTTGTGGAGCACTCAGGTACAGGACATGATACTGCCATGGGGGATGTCTTTGTGTGTGCGTGATGCAAGGAGTGTAAGGAAATCAGGCGACAACTCAGCATTGTTATGGGCCTATACGAGAGCTTGAAGGACAGGGTGGATGCCCTCGAAGGATTAAAAGTGAGGGGCCCATCAAGCTCTCAGCTGCCCACACCAATGCCAGAGATTGCACTTGGTCATCACGCAACACAGCGGCATCCCCCAAGGCAGAATGCGCTGGTCCCAAAGGAACTAGTAGTTGTTGGTGACTCTATTGTCAGGGAAACGGAAAACATCCTTTGTAAAAAGGATAGGTGGAACAGGACCAGGGTATGTCTGCCAGGGGCAAAGGTTGATGATGTTGTAGAGTGGATATCATCTTTTAAGGGCACAAAAGGTGATATAGTTGTACACGTTGGCACTAATGATATTAAGAGTAGGAGACCGGCGGAATTACTCAACAAGTACAGGTCACTGTTGAAAAAAAAGCCGTGAATTAGGGTTGAATTTGAAAGTGTCTGCAATTTTGCCCAGACCCGATAGGAGGGAGTATATGATGAGAGCCTTGTCAATCAATTCGGCCCTGGAAAGATTGTGCAAGGCTCAAGGGGTAGATTTTTTTCAGCCTGGTCTGTACTTGTCAACAGGAGAGACTGCTTCTACAGGGATGGCATACACTTAAATAGAAAGGGTGCAAGAATGTTTGCTGATGTTATCGAGGCAGTGTTAGGTGGGTCGGAAAACTGCTAGATTGGTGGGATACAAGGACTAATAGATTAACAGTAGCCACTGGCAGAGGTGAAAGTGATTCTTGCACTGTTTCTATTGGAATGAGCAGCAGCCTGGAAAATAAGATGCAGGATATTTCAGAGACTGCTGGGAATCATTGGGGTAGAAATAAACACATGGGTTGTTTTAGGGTAGCTAAGAAAAAAAATAGGTGCATGTATACTTGTGTGTACACCAATGCTAGAAGTTTAGTAAATAAATTTGATGAATTTGAGGTATTGCTCAAAACATCAAAGGCAGATATTGTTGGGATTTCAGAGATGTGGTGTCACACAGATATAAAGAATGCAGAACTGGAATTTGGGGAGTACAATGTCTACAGAAAGGATAGACAGGATAGGAAGGGAGGAGGGGTTATGCTATTAGTTAAGAAACACATAAAATCCAAGGAAGTGAAGCCAGTCGACATCGCTGGACAGTGCAGTGTCGAGTCAGTTTGGTGTGACATAAGCATTGGGAGATCAAAATTGAGAGTAGGAGTGTGCTATAGGCCTAATGACTCTGATGAGTATAATAAGAAACTGTACAGGGAAATAGTGGGCCAGTAAATCGAGTCTTATAATGGGGGATTTTAATTTCCCAGATATTGACTGGAATTTGGGGGATGGTCACTCACACACTAGCAAGGCTTTTGCGGATTTTTTGGATGATTGTTTTCTACATCAGCATGTTCGGGAGGCAACTAGAGGGAGTAATACTGTTGATTTGATTATCAGTAGTGATTCTTCATGCATTAAGAATCTGCAGGTAAATGGACCACTAGGTGGCAGTGATCACAGTGTGCTGAAATGGGATTTACTCAAAAGGTAACTACCATTAGGGGTGTAAAGGGAAGGGTTATTGCTTTTGTAAAGGCGACTACGATGGACTGAAACAGTATTTAAATTCTGTACATTGGGACCAACTGATGATGTTACCAACAGCAAATTCAAAATGGGAACCATTCAAACAACTTATCTTGGAAGCTACTAGGTTTTACATACCGACTAAGAAATATTGTTCAAGGTTTAGGCCTAAGTGGATGTCAGATGAACTAATGAAACATATGGCAGAGAAGAAAAATGCATGGGATACATACAAATTAACATGTGACAAAGTAGCCTATGATTGATACAAGTTGATCTGTAACCAAGTTACAAAGGAGGTTAGGCAGGCGAAGGCAGATTACGAGAAATCTTTGGCAAGGGATGCAAAGAAAAACAGCAAGGTGTTCTTTACTTATGTAAACTCTAGAAGGAAGGGGATGAATCAAATTGGTCCACTTGATATTGATGGGTCAACTGTTGATGATCCTGATCAGGTAGCTAACAAACTGAATGAATATTTTGCATCGACATTCACACATGAGGAGTTATTTAGCGAGGGGAATGCCAGAGGTGTATTCAACTCTGGCAGTAAGCTAGAGAATCTTGTAATAACTGAGGATAAAGTGGAGGAGAAATTGTTGAAGATAAATACAAGAAAGGCACCTGGGGTAGTAGTAGTAGTAATGGCATGTGATGCAAGAAAGCAAATGTATGAGCTTATGCAGCATCAGCCAAAAAAAAAAAAAAAAAATCACATCATTCCCTCCAAATGCCTGTCCAGTTCCTCCTTAAATTGATTCAACCTATCAACTTCCACAACGACAGATGGAAGTTTGTTCCAGCAATTAACCACCCGCTGGCTAAAGGCAAATTTCCGCACATGTATTCTACATCTGTCCTTTCTTAATTTGAATTTATGCCATCTTAGGTTTGTAATCTGAACAAGTGGAAGGATCCCATCAGAATTCAGTGGGTGGATGGGATCTATCCAGTTATATTAAAGGAGGCAGCAAAGGAAGTAAGCAAACCCTTAGCCATAATTATGAGAGATTCCTTGGACTCAGGGAAAGTACCCATGGACTGGAGATGTGCAAATGTGACCCCAATTCACAAAGGAGGATCAAAGGGCGACACAAGTAATTATAGACCTGTTAGTTTAACTTCTGTTCCTGGAAAATTAATGGAGGCACTGATTAAAGAAGCACTGCAGGATCATCTAGACAAGACTTCAGTTATAGCTCAGACAGCATGGTTTTGTTAAGGGGAAGTCTTGCCTGACCAATTTGATTGGATACTGTGATGCAGTCACAAAAGAATTGGATGCAGGGAATAACTTTGATATTATATACTTGGATCTTAGAAAGGCTTTTGATACTGCTGCACAAATTGGAGCAGTATGGCATTGGAGGCAAATTGCTGCTATGGATAAAGGGGTGGTTGAGTGGGGAGAAGACAGAGAGTGGTAATCAATGGACACTGCTCATCGTGGACTAATGTTATTAGTGGAGTCCCTCAGGGTTCAGTGTTGGGCCCATTATTGTTTTCTGTATTTATAAATAATATTGATGATGGTATATCAAGCTTAATGTCCAAGTTTGCAGATGATACAAAGGTTGGCAGGGTTGTCAAGGACACTACTGACACTATGCTGCTGCAACAGGATCTGGAAATGTTGAGCAGATGGGCTGAGAGGTGGCAAATGAAGTTGAACATTGACAAATGTAAAGTACTACATATGGGAAACAGCAACCCCAGAGCAACTGGTACTACACTGACAGTGGTAGAGAATGAAAGGGACCTGGGGGTGGTTGTGCAGGCAGATATGAAGTTTTCTGAGCTGCAAGAGTAGCACATGGTGTATTGTCGATGATATATAGGAATTTTTCTAGCAGGGATAAGGAGGTGATTATTCCCTTGTATAAGGCAATGGTCAGGCCACACCTAGAGTACTGTATACAGGCCTGGAGGCCTCCCTTCAAGAAGGATGTAGAGATTCTGGAACGAGTACAGAGAAGGGCAACACGATTAGTGAATGGAACAAAGGGGTGCTCTTACAAAGAAAGGCTTAAGTTTTGCAAATTACAGTGTCTGGGGACTAGGCACCAGCGAGGTGATCTGATAGAGGTGTATAAAGCCTTGAATGGTTTGAGCATGCTCAATGCTGATGGGATTCTTCCTCTTGCTCAGAATAATCACCTGAGAGGGCATAAATTCAAATTGAGAAAAGACAGATGTAGGATAGACGTGAGGAAATTTGCCTTTAGCCAGCGGGTGGTTGGTTGGTGGAATAGACTTCCATCTCTTGTCGTGGAAGTTGATAGCCTAAATAAGTTTAAGGCTCAGCTGGACAGGTATTTCGATCGAACAGAGGGGTGAAGTGGAAGTGGTTATTTTTTATTTATTTATTTTTTTTTTTTTGGCTGATGCTGCATAAGCTTGCTTTCTTGCATCAAATGCCTCTACTAATGCTAATTTTTTTTCCTTCTCAAGAAAACGTCAGCTGAAGTGGAATGAAATGTTAAAAGGCTTATTGGGCATTTAATACTTTCATATAGCAGCTTACAGGTGGTTTAGAATGTTTAAAGATGGACTTGACTCAATCACAAAAATTAGCTGAAGCAAATGGAATGTTAAAAGAGGCTTATGATCAATTTGTGCTTTCATATAGCACAGCCTGTAGGTTGTTTAGAATGTTTAAAGATGGACATGATTCAATCACAAAATAGGCAGTCCTGGTGCTCCAACCACTGCTGTTACTACAGAAACCGTAAACACTGCTGTAATCATGCGAGAAGATTGTTGTATAACAGTAATGTTAGGAAGGCAATTGGCAGAGATATTGAGAATATCAGTAGGAAGCCGGCATAATATTCTCCATGACCATTTGCCAGTGACACGTGCTTGTGCACACTGTGTTCCAAGACTGCTTACACCTAAGCAACAGCAAGTTTGCATGGAGGTTTGTCAGGAGCTGCAGAGGATGGTTACTGAAAATATGGTGAGGTTCTGCACAAGGTGATAATTTCAGGTGAGGCATGGCTTCATAATTTTGACCCACACAGTAAGCAATAAAGCTGTGTTTGGAAGTCTGTCATTGCCAACACTGAAAAAATGCGAAAGTTGTGGCTTCTGCAGGAAAAAGTATAGTCATCTCTTTTTTTTTTTGACATTTAAGGAATGGTTTACTAGCATGTTGTGCCACACTAAGACTGTTATAAGATCTAAATACAGAACTGTACTGCACATTTTTGTGGGATCACATTTGTTGCAAACAATCACAACTGCACACAGGGAGGTGGATCATGACATTTGGTTGCATCATGACAGGGTGAGACCTCATGTTGTTTATACTGGCATCAAGTACTTAGCCAGTATTAATGTCAAGTGTTTTGCATCCTCCCTACAGTACTGACTTTGCACCCTGCGATTTTTTAATTTCCAAAATTAAAGATGCTGCGAGAAAAAAAAAACATTTCCAGTCATCAGAAGTTGTAAAGACGTTGGGTGATTCTCAGGCATATGTCAAAAAATAGCTTGCACCGTGTTTTTGAAGAATGGCAGAAACGTTGGAATATTTCATCAAATGGTGACTACTTTGAAAAGGACCATGAAAATATGGATGATTAATAAAGGTATGTTGTGAAAAACAAATTATGATCATTCTTTATTGAACAGCCCTTGTATTTAATATGCTGCATATTAAATACAACATCAGAAGTGTTTCTCAAGAGTGATATTGACTCATCAGAGGTGATATTGAAAATCTGTATTCAAAGGTGTCTATGCTTTTTCAGTGTATTTGTAATGCATTTAATGTTAAAAATTTTTTAACATTAAATGCATTAACTACTACTTTATTTGTTTATACAGTAGATCATCCACTGATAGATCACTGATTTGTTGGAAAACATTGTTGAATCCTTTGTTGTATATCTCCTTTGCTGTAAATCCTTAGAAACCTTCAGTTTTTTCTGAAATCAGTTTGAGTTTTGTTATTTTTTTTTTGTTTAACCTTTCATTAGTATTGTAAAGCTAGAGAATTGGCTCAAGAGATTTAGTAAGTGCTAAACTTGGAATTTGAATTTTGTTTCCATTCTAAAAGTAAACAATAGCTTTGTTGTTGACAGCTTTTAAAGATTCTGTAAGACCTGTATTTTGATTTTTCAAAAATTGAACTCAATACTTTTACTTATGTTGTCACTTCAGACATTCTGCAACCTCTTGAACCACTGGCTATATGAAGGGGTTGTAGACCATAGGCTGGTTCTCATAATTGGAATGTGTAGGAGTGTTATCTAGAAAGAGAATAGCCCTTTGAGATAAGTTTATTTTCTTTGTGTTTCTTTATAGAAGATACAAAAAATTCATGAAAAAAAAAAACAATTTTTGAATAAGGCAGAATCCATCCATGTTGATTTTTGTAAGTAGTAGTAAAACTGGTAAAGATGAACAATTTACATTTTTAAAAGCTCTAGGTGTAGTTGATTTTCCACAGAAAAAAGCAGCAACTTGCAAATTCCAGTGGCATTTCTGTAGACAGCTATCATGGCTTTCTCACTCTAGCTTTGGATTTTTTGTATCCAGGTTTTTTTTTTTTTTTTTTTTTTTTTGCTATAATTTTTGTAGTTAATATGGTTTTGTCATTTGTTTGGAGAGGTGCCCTGGTCTTATGGCAGATTCGTACCTGAATCTGCCATAGGGGATGGGATGCAGACAGATGAGACAACATTTGAACGAATTGTGATATATCAATAGCAAAGTTGGGTGGCGGGAAGATTGGCCAAAGACATGGAAGAAGAAAATGTGATGCAGAATGTGCATAAATGGAGAATAGGAAGAAATAAAGGGAAGGATAAAGAAAGTTTTTAAAGGGAATGAAGAGCAGATTCCAGAAGGAATGGAAAGAAAACAAAGAAAGATATAAAAGGGGAAGAGATATTGATTCTGTTGGATGGTAAGAAAGAGATTACTGGATTATTAATGGCAGAATAATTCATGACATGAATGATGGTATGCTATGGCAACGTGATCCATAAAAATTATGCAGTTGGGCTGAGAAATGGCAGTTGAGGTTTAATATTAATAAATACAAAGTACTTCATATGCGTAGCAGTAATCCCTGACTGTGGTGCTACACTCAGTAGTGGAAAATGAAAAAGACCTGTGGGTAATAGTGCAGTCAGATATGAAGTTCCCTAAGCAGTGCAGACAGGCTGCCAGTACAGCATCTTGGATTTTGTCAGTGATATGCAGGAATTTTGACAGCAAAGATAAGGAGGTGATTATTCCATGTAATGGTCAGGCCACATTTTGAGTACTGCATATAGACTTGGAGGCCTCATTTTAGGAGGGATGTAGAACTGCTAGAGCAGGTACAGAGAGGGGCAATGAGATTGGTGAGAGAAACAAAGGAGGTGCTCTTACCAAGAAAGGCTTCAGTCATGCAAATTGCAGCATTTGTAGGCTAGGTATCTGTGAGGCAATCTGATTGAGCTGTTTAAGGTTTGAATGGATTGAGCAAGCTCAATGCTGATGAGATTCTTCCTCTTGGTCAGACTACACATGTGAAGGGGCATAAATTCAAATTGAGGAAGGATGGTTGCAGAATAGATGTGCGGAAGTTTGTTTATCCAGTGACAGGTATCTCTCTCTCTCTCTCTCTCTCTCTCTCTCTATATATATATATACAGGCATACCTCGGTTAACGTTACCTCTGATAACGAAGCTTCGACATAACGAAGTCGGCAATTTCAAGCCCCGTTTAACATTAAAAAAATATTCCAGTTTAATCACCTGAAATCTAAACAAACTGAAGAAATTACGGAAACCTTTGGGGCTTCTCGTGGTTGGTTCGAGAAATTTAAAAAACGGGCCAGGATTCATAGTGTAAAATTAACAGAAGCTGCAAATACGTTTCCAGAAAAACTAAAGGAAATAATTGAACGTGAAAAATTTCCAAATTTGGTGTTCAATGTTGACGAAAGCAGTTTGTTCTGGAAACGGCTACCAACAAAAAGCTTCATTTCTATTGAAGAAAAATCAGCTGCTGGGTTCAAAGCAGCCAAAGACCATTTAACGTTACTCTTTGGATCAAATGCCTCTGGCGATTATAAATTAAAATTATTATTAGTTTACCATTCAGAAAATCCGAGGGCATTAAAAGGTAACATAAAAATGAATTTACCTGTAATATGGAAAGCAAATAGAAAAGCGTAGGTTACCAAGGAGTTATTTACTGATTGGTTTGTTAACCACTTTTGTCCTGAAGTAAAACAGTATTGTCAAAAAAAAACAACTTTGAAGAAAAAGCTCTTTTGTTGTTAGACAATGCTCCGGGACATCCTATTGATCTTAACACGTTGGACACATGCATTCCTGTCAAAGTTGTGTTTCTTCCAGCAAACACAACTTCCCTGATTCAACCATTGGATCAGGGAGTAATAGCATTATTTAAAGCTTATTATCTGCGTCAAACATTAAGCAGTTTAACCGAACTAGAGGATAAAGAGGAAATGACAGTTAAAACTTTTTGAAAAACTACACCATTAAAAACGCAATTGAAAACATTGATAGTTCTTGGAAAGAAGTCACTAAGAAATGCTTAAATGGAGTTTGGCGCAAAATATGGCCAGAAGTTGTACTAGAAGAAGAAATTAACATCCAAGAAATTAGAAATGAAGTTATCCAGATGGCTCAATCAATAGGTTTCGAAAGTGTCGATGAAGAGGATGTTAGAAATTTATTGAATGCAGAAAATGATCGTTTTTCAGTGGAAAATTTAGAAAACCTTGTTAGCAACGAAGACAAAGATAATGAAGACGAAGTTAAAGAAGTTCCTGCCGAAAAAGTGTTAACAACCAAAGATTTAAAAAGGTGCTTAAATGACATTGAAAACGTTTTAAATTTTTTTAGTGAAAATGATCCTGATTTAGGAAGAAGTGTTATTGTTAAGCGATCAGTGTTAAATGCAATAACTCCGTATAGGCAATTGTTAAATGAAAGAGAAAAAGAGCATAAACAATCAACTTTAGACTCATATTTTAAAATGTGATTTCACTTTGTATGTAAGTTGACTGTTTATTTAATAAAACTTTTCTTTGTTCGAAAAAAAAGCTTTTCATTTTCTTTATGTAGGAACGTATCCCTATTTTGGCCATAGTATTTTTACCTCTGAAAACGAAGTTCGCTTAACGAAGTAATTTCGTGGAACGCATCCTATTCGTTATTCGAGGTATGCCTGTATATGCACTTTTGACTAGGTAACCTTTTCAAAGGTTACCAATCTCATCTTTTTTGAATTTTAACTTTTTACATGGTGCACTATAATCTTGCTGTTTTTGCACCACAAAATATCAAATCAAATCTTTATCCAGTAGGTGGTTGATAGCTGTAACAAACTTTTGTCTGATGTTGTGGACATGGATAGCTTGAGTAAATTAAAGGAATAACTAGACAAACTGTTGGAAGGGATGATTAGGTGAAATGGGACAGTTTTTTATTATTATTTATTTGCTGATGCTATATAAGTTTGCTTTCTTGCATCATTTGCCCACTACCAATACACAGCTATGAATAAATTTTTTATATTGAGAGATGTATATTTTTAAATAAATTTTTTAAATGTAGACAACTGGCATAGTTTTAAACTTCAACACGCACCTGTTCACATAATAGGACTAGTTTTCTAATTACTTGGAAGAGGGGATTTACATGACTATTCATTATTATGTTAATGAATTGATAGGCACTACATGATTATATGTTGTGGTTTAAGTAATTTATTATTGAAATGATACAGTTTAAAGGAAGTGAAATACCTGAATGCCAAATACTTAAACTGTTTATGGCTGTTTCGGGGAAAGCACTTTTTTCCCATTTTCAGGCTTATGGGGGGGGGGGGAACAGAACATTTGTTTGAAGAGTGGTATAAGTTTTAAATTTGATAATATTTATTTATTTACAATGCAGTGTATTCTAATTATTCTCAATAATTAGTGTAATAATTGTTGTATAATTATTATACTTATAAATTTAATTAACTAATTAATAAAGGTTTATGAAAAATCCCTAGGTTACTCTCTAAATTAGTTGGAAGGACTTGCCTGTTAATGTGACTCAGGAATGGAGTGTCTCTTGATCTGGTTGGGGAGGAAGGAGTGGACTGACTGTTTATATAGGTCGTAATTAACTTGGTGTAGCCAACCAGAGGTTATTGCAGGGAATGCGGCAATAACCTCCGGCACTCTTCAAGGCAGAATGCACTGGTCCCACAGGAGCTAGTTATTGTCATGGAGACAGGTAACATATTGTGCAAAAAGGATAGGTGGAATAGGACCAAGGTGTCTGCCAGGGACAAAAGTTGATGACATAGAGCAAATATCTTTTAAGGGCACAAAGGGTGATATTGCTGTACACATTGGCATTAATGACATTAAGAGTAGGGGGTCTGCAGATTTACTTAAGTAGAGGTCAATGTTGAAAAAAAAAGTCACGAGTTAGAAATAAATTTGAAAGTGTCTGCAATTCTGCCCAGACATGATGGGGAGGGGATATATGATGAGAGCCTTGTCAATCAATTCAGCCCTGGAGAGATTGTGCAGCACTCATGGAATAGAATTTTTCTCAGCGTGGTTTCTGCTTGTTAGTAGTCAGGTGCTAGGTGGGTAGGAAGACTGCTAGCTTGGGGAGATTCACAGACTGATAGATTAACAGTAGCCACAAGAAGAAGTGAAAGTGATTCTTGCACTGCTTCTATTACACTGAACAGCAGCCTAGAAAGCAAGGTGCTGGTGATTTCAAGGATTGGTGGGAGTCATCATGGAACAAGTAAATACATGGGCTGTGTCAGGGAGGCGCTTCCGTAGCCAGGTGGGAAGGAGCAGCAGTGCGTAGCACATGCTTCTTGATTAGACCAGGGTTCGAGCCCGTCACCACCAAATATGGAGGATGCAGAAAGGTCAGGGAATGACCACCGCATATTCCTGGAGCAATATGGCCTTAGTTCTAATGCTACTAAAAAACAAAATAACAAACAATAAAAAGCTGTGTCAGGGTAACTAAGAGTAAGAACAAGGGCATGTGTACTTGCATGTACACCAGTGCTAGGAGTATAGTAAATAAATTTGATGAATTTGAAGTGCTGGTCAAGACATCAAAGGTAGATATTGTTAGGATATCAGAGACATGGTGTCACACAGATATAAGCAGCGCAGAATTGGAATATGGGGAGTACAATGTGTATAGGAAGGGAGGAGGAGTTATGCTGTTAGTTAAGAAACAAAATCTAAGGAAGTGAATCAGATTGACATAGATGGACAGTGCAATAGTCAGTTTGGTGTGACAAGCACTGGGAAAGCAAAAATGAGAGTAGGAGTGTGTTATTGGCCTAATGACTCTGCTGAGTACAAAGAACAATTGTACTGAGAAATAGTGGGCCAGTAAATCAGAATTTCTTATAATGTGGGATTTTAAATTCACAGATATTGATTGGAACTTGAGTTGGTCACTCGCACACTAGCAAGACTTTTGCGGATTTATTCAATGATTTTTTTTTTCTACAGCAGCAAGAGGCAACCAGAGGGAGTAATATTCTTGATGTGGTTATTCGTGCATCAAGAATTTTCAGATAAAGGAACCACTATGTTGCAGTGATCACAGTGTACTGATGTTGGGATTTGCTTAAAGATGTAACTATCATCAGGGGTAAAGGGAAGGGTTTTTGCTTTTGTAAAGGTGATTACAGTGGTCTCAGACAGTTTTTATATTCTCTACAGTGGGACCAACTGATGATGTTACCAAGAGCAAATTCTAAATGGGAAGCATTCAAGGAATTGATCTTGGAAGCTACTAGGCTTTTCATACCAACTAAGAAATACTGTTCAAAGTTTAGGCCTAAATGGATGTCAGATGAACTAATATCCCATTAGTTGGGGATGCATATAAATAATCAGGCGACACAAAAGCCTATGTTAGATATAAGCTAATCTGTAATCAATTCGCAAAGGAGGTTAGGCAAGCGAAGACAGACAGATTATGAGACATCTTTGGCAAAGGATGCAAAGAAAAATAGCAGACTACTTTACTTATAAACTAGAAGGAATGGGATTAATCAGATTGGTCCACTTGATATCGATGTTCGACTGTTGATGATCCTGCTCAGATAGCTGACCAACTGAACGAGTGTTTTGTATTTACATTCATACATGAGGAATTCTTTAGGTTAGTGGAGGACAGAAGCTTATTAAACTCACAGGGTGCTTAATGATTTTGTAAGAGCAAAATGGAGGAGAAATTGTTGAAGTTAAACATAAGAAAGGTGCCTGGGTGGATGGGATCTATCTAGTTCTGTTAAAGGAGGCAGCAAAGGAAGTAAGCAGGCCCTTAGCCATTATTATGAGGGCATCCTTGGACTCAGGGGAGGTCCCCAATTCACAAAGAGGAATCAAAAGGTGACAATTGTAATTACAGACCTGTTAGTTTAACTTCTGTTCCAGAGAAAATAATGGAGTCATTGGTTAAAGAAGCATTGCAGGATCATCTAGACCAGTGGGGCTTATTCCCCAGAGGTATTGCAGGATAAATTAAAGTGGTTGCTGCGACTTTTAAATAAAATTATTTTTTGTTTAGAGATCTTACTACCTGAATGAAGTCTGAGATAAGAGTGAACCCTACTGCCACTCTATTTTTTTAGGGTGGTTACACGAGCGATGCAGGTGGCATTCTTGCTTATTGTCCGTTTCAAAAATGTGCCTTAATTTACTCACTGGCTATGGACACACAGAAGGCAGCTGACTATTGTGACTTCTCAGTTTATATTAATACTTTTCATTACTACTCATCTGTTGAATGGTAATCCCTTTAGCTCTTAATTCGTGCTTCCTACAGCACAAATTTCTAATTGCCTATATTTGTTAGGTCACTGAAAGTTAAAATTTTTTTATAAATGACATGGTCTTGGCACATTATAGCCTGAGTAACTAATGCGCCAATAAAATCAAAACCAAACCAAGCCTATATTTGCTAAATTCCAGAGGTGCAAATATATGGTGGTGGCAGTAAATATATGTTATTTATAGCAAGTCTGTTGCATGCACTCTTCATTCTGCTTTGTAATTCAGTGCTTTAATGTCACCTTGGATGTGTTTTATTCTTCTCCTACTTTTTATATTGCACCTTTCATTATTATTATCGTTGTTTTTAAGAAGAAAAAAAATATATTTTACCATGGACATTTGGGGAATCAACAAAATGGCTGAGGAGTGATGACAATAATGTTGCTACAGATACTTCAGAAGGTAATAAGATAAGAAATATAATGTGAAAATTTGGACACTAATGTTATTAATGACATTGATGATGGAGGTATATCAGGCTTAATCTCCAAGTTGGCAGATGATACGAAGGTAGGCAGGGTTGTTAATGACACTAATGATAGTACGCTGCTGCAACAGGATCTAGAAAAGTTGAGCAGATGGGCTGAAAGGTGGCAAATGAAGTTTAACATTGACAAATGTAAAGTACTACATATGGGAAGCACTAACCCCAGAGTAATGTATCAACTCTGTGGTACTACACTGACAGTGGTAGAGAATGAAAAGGACCTGGGGGTAATTGTGCAGGCAGATATGAAGTTTTCTGAGAAGTGACGGTGCAGACAGTCTCCAAGAGTAGCCCATGGTGTCTTGTCAATGATATACAGGAATTTTTCTAGCAGGGATAAGGAGGTGATTACCCCTTGTATAAGGCAATGGTCAGGTCACACCTTGAGTACTTCCTGAAAGAGGCCTCTGAGGTCGGGAAAATTCATGTCTGGGAAATAAGTGAACTCGTACACCTTGAGTACTGTATACAGGTACAGTTTATATTCCAACAGCTCTACATCCTTTAAGAAGGATGTAGAGCTGTTGGAATGAGTACAGAGAAGAGCTACAAGATTAGTGAATGGAACAAAAGGTTGCTCTTATGAAGAAAGGCTTAAGTTTTGCAAATTACAATGTTTGGAGACAAGGCACCTGCGAGGTGATCTGATTGAGGTGTATAAAGCCTTGAATGGTTTGAGCATGCTCAGTGCTGAGGGATATTTCCTCTTGCTCAGAATAATCACCTGAGAGGGCATAAATTCAAATTGAGGAAAGATAGATGTGTGGAAGTTTGCCTTTAGCCAGCGGGTAGTTGATTGGTGGAAGAGACTTCCATCTTTTGCTGTGGAAGTTTATAGCCTAAATAAATTTTAAGGCTGAGCTGGACAGGTATTTGGAACGAACGGAGGGGTGAAATTGGAGCATTTTTTTATTTTTATTTTATTTATTTTTTATTATTATTATTTTTTTGCTGATGCTGCATAAGCTTGCTTTCTTGCATCATATGCCTATGCTAATGCTATTTCAAGTTTAGTGCAACCTCCAATTTCTGGTTGAGAGTCACCATATTCCAAATCAAAAGGAATGAAAAAGAAGAGAAAATATCAAGAAGAATTTATGAAGTACGGCTTCACTTACGGTGTTGTTGATGATGCTAAATGTCTTGTTTGTTTGTTATTTGGTTTTTAGGAGCATTAGCAACTAAGGCCATATTGCTCCGGGATATGCGGTGGTAATTCCCTGATCTTTCCGCATCCTCCGTATTTGGTTGTGACGGGCTTGAACCCAGGTCTAATCAAGAAGCATGTGCTATGCACTGCTGCTCCTTCCCACCTGGCTACGGAGACGCCTCTTAATGCAACGTCTTTTGTGCAATGTGTTAAGAAAAACTGGCTAATGAAAGCATGAAACTTATTAAATCGAAAAGACACTTACATACGAAACATGCAGCGCTAAATCCTTTTTCAAAAGTCATGCCGATGCCATACAAGATCTGAAATCTTTTATGAAGAAACATACAACAGTTCCTTGTAAAGCTTTAAGAGCATCGTTGGAAGTTTTGTATTTAATAGTAAAAAATTTGAAATCACATACTATTGCTGAATCTCTTGTTCTCCCTGCTGCAATAAAAATGATTTCAATTATGCATAAAGAAAAGTACAGCAACGATTTAAAAACCATTTTTCTATCGAGAAACACATTCTCGCGGCGTATTAGTAGTTATCTTGGACAACAAAATTTAATTTATTAAATCGATTGAGAAAAATTCCAATTTTTGCAATACAGTTAGATGAATCCACAGATATTTCAGACCTTGCTCAACTTATAGTATATGTTAGATACTGCTATGAGGGAGATATTTTGGAGAATTTTCTATTTTGCAAAGCTTTGGAAGGAAGAACAATGGGCGAGAAGATTTTTGATGTTGTAAATATTTTCTTTCAAACACATAATTATAATGGGAACAGCTGTGTTGCAATTTGTACTGATGGTGTGACTGAATTAACAGGAGAAAATAAAGGTTTAAAAGGCAAAGTAAAAGAAATTGCTCCAAATATAGTTTTTAATCAATTACATTATACACAGGGAAGTGAAGGAAATGCTAACTGATTTGGAAGTTTTGAAAGATGCAGTAAATGTGATCAACTTTATTAAAAGTAGAAGCTTAAATAGCAGACTTTTCACTATACTTAGTAATGAAGGCTGCCGTAGCCTAGTGGTCAGGCACACTGGTGCATAAGTACACGTGCCTTGAGTGACCAGGGTTCAAGCCCGTGATTGCTGAATATGGTGCTGTTTCTTGTATTTTGTCTATCTTGTGAACTCCTCTGACTCCCGGTCATCCCGGAGTATAAACAGAAAATAAAAAAAAAAATTTTTTTTTTTTTTAAATGGGATTTGCTTATGAAATGCTTATTTTATATATAAAAGTGAGCTGGTTGTCCAGTGATAAAGTAACCTTGGAACCTTGCTCAATTGTTTACAAATCAAAAATGGCTTGGAAAACTTAGTTACCTTGTTGATATATTTGAAAAGCTTAATGATTTAAATTTGTCTTCAAGGACAGGGAACAAATATATTAATACTCTGTGATAAAACAGAAGCATTCAAAAAGAAGCTTAATCTTTGGAAAACTGAATTTGAGCATAATAATACTGAAATGTTCCCATGTTTTTCTGATTTTGTTAATAGCAACAATATTGACATTTTACAATTTAGGGATATCATTGCCACCCACCTAACAATGCTAATTAAGGATTTTTCCAAATGATTTAATGTATCTCCAGAAAAAAAAAAGTTGTATTGGATTCGTGATTGCTTTGCTTTTGAAATTTCTTCATGCTCCGAAATTACCATTCAGCAAAAGGAAGATCTTATCAAGTTGTGAAAAATTTTGGATTTTTTTTTTTTGAGATGAGTATCTGGAATTATTGAAAATGGTGACACAAACATTGCTACCTTTCAAGTCTACATATTTATGTAAGGTTGATTTCTCAACATTAACAGCTATAAAAACAAAACAGGATTCCAGATTTCATCCAGAAGATAACATGAGATTAGCAATTTCAAATATGGACCAAATATTATCGGTTATCCAGGCTCATCCTCCCATTAATTGTTTTGTTTTGTAATTGTTCATTTTTTATTGTTTTGTAATCTTAATTGAAGAATAAGAATTTGATTTGTTGGTTTTGCTATATTCAATTAAAATATTAAACAATTATTTTAATGTGCAAATTAAAAAGGAAACTTTTTATTCCTTTCTCAGTACTCGAATAAAATTTTCTGCTACATAATTTATAAAATGCCATTTTTATTCTCTAAAAATCTGGTCATCCTACTTTGGAGTTTACATTGAGAGGTTGCGTCAATTTTATATTTAATAAAGGGAGTTGTGAGCGAAATAAGTTTGCACGCCACTGATCTAGAAAAGACTGCAGTAATAATTCAGACACATCATGGGTTTGTTAAGGGGGAGTCTTGTCTGAAAACTTTGATTGGATACTATGATGTGGTCACAAAGGAACTGATGAAAAAAAAAAAGTTTTGATATTATTTACTTGATTTCAGGAAAGCTTTTGATACTCTTGCACATGGAAGACTACTGTACAGATTGGAACAGTATTGCTTTAAGGACAAGTTGCTAAAATGGTTAAAAGGATGGTTGAGTGGGAGAAGACAGAGTGGTAATCAGTGAACACTGCTCTTCGTGGACTAATGTTATTAGTGGAGTTCTCCAGGGTTCGGCGTTGGGCCTATTGTTGTTTTGTCTATTTATCAATGATATTGAAGAAGGTATATCAGGCTTAATGTCGAAGTTTGCAGATGATACAAATGTTGGCAGGGTTGTTAATGACAATGACAATGACAGTATGCTACTGCAACAGGATCTAGAAAGCTGGGCAGATGGGCTGAGAAGTGGCAACTGAAGTTTAACATTGACAAATGCAAAGTAATGCATATGGGTAGAAGTAACCCCAGAGAAATATACCAATTGTGCAGTACAACACTCAGGGTGATGGAGAATGAAAAAGATTTGGGGGTAATTGTGCAGTCAGATATAAAGTTTTGTGAGCAGTACAGACAGGCTGCCAGAGCAGATCATGAGGTTTTGTCAATGTTATACAGGAATTTTACTAGTAGGGATAAGGTGATTATCCCTTTTTATAAGGCAATGGTTAGGCCATGCCTTGAGAACTGTGTACAGGTCTGGAGGCCTCATTTTAGGAAGGATTTGGAGTTGCTAGAACAAGTACAGAGAAGGGCAACAAGATTGGTGAAGGGAACAAAGGGGTCTTCTTACCAAGAAAGGCTCAAGTTCTGCAAATTGCAATCTGGAGACTAGGCACCTGCGAGGTGATCTGCATGAGGTGTATAAGGCCTTGAATGGATTGAGCAAGCTCAATGCTGATGGGATTTTTCCTCTTATGCCCCCTCAGATTTCAAACCTGAGGGGGAATAAATTCAAATTGAGGAAAGGCAGTTGCAGAATATATGTGGAGAGATTTGCCTTTTGCCAGCGGGTAGTGATTGCTGGAACAAACTTCCATCTGTTGGAAGTTTGTTCCATAAATAAATTCAAGGAAGAACTGGACAAACTTTGAGCTAATGGATGTGAAATGGGATTTTTTTTCTTCTTTTTTTCTTTTTTGGCTGATCCTGTATAAGCTTGCTTTTTTGCATTATATGCCACTGCTAATGCTAATGACACAATCTTCCTCCATAATATATTCCTCTACCTAAAAAAAAAAAAAAAAAAAAAAAAAACCTTGCCATGCAACAGCTTCCCATTAATCAAGTCAACTCCAACCTATATAAACAGTCAGTCCACTCTTTTCACCCGCACTATGGCCACAGATGCCGATGTGTCTAATAAATCCCAAAACAAACAAACAAACCTTTCACCGCAGGTCTTCTCCATTGCCAGATCTCGTTAACGGTTAAGCCCTAATGAGTTAATTAAATTTATAAGAAAAAGTGTAATATTGTATGATAATTATGTGTAAAGGAGTATAGTATAATTAGAGTACATTGTATTTGAATAATTAAATAGCATTATCAAATTGAAAACATTTAATACCACCCTCAATGTTCTATCCCCCATAGGCCTGAAGACGGGAAACAGTGAGTTCCCAAAACATAGCCATAAACAGTTTGTTTGGCATTGAGGTGGTTCAATTTATTTAAATTGTATCATTTTGATAATAAATTACTTAATCTACCACATGATATAATAGTGTAGTGTCTATCAATTCATTAACCTACTAAATGATAAGTTCTGCTGCAGAAAGCAGTGGGTATCACTACAGAAATAGTGAAACTAGTGGGCATCAGCAAATTTATGTGAGTGACACTATATTAAGTAACACATTTCAAGTTGTTTATGGAAAAAAAAAATTGATGTTATGCAAGGCAGAAGTGTGCATTTTATTTTATTTATGGAAGAGTGGGAATTGAAGTCAAACTATTTCAATTCCCATATATTAATGATGCAAATCAAAAACTGATGAATAAAATTGACACTTTTACATAAATTTAAAAAAAATATACATTTTCTAATTTAAAGTGCTCAAAGCATCACAAAGGTATGCTAGAGTGTGGGCTAAAGAAAAATAAAACTTTAGCAAAGCACACTTTGAATTTCACATAGCAAGGACAATCTAATTTTGTTCTGAAGACATGCATGATATTGACCTTATGTAATTCATAAATGACTTCATATATATTATCACTTCATGGCTGAATACAGCAGAAGCTCTCTTAACTGTTCTCTGATTAACCTACTTACTAGATTAAACAACACCTTCTATTCCTCTTTAAAATATATGCTGTCTGATGCACATTGTAGTGTGCCATGGCAACTGGTCCAGAATGCTTGCAGCTAGTGTACTGCACCATGCCTGCCTGTTGAGTATTATTAGCCATATGGTGCAAGGAAGCCTGAGGCTTATGCTGCACCAGCCAAGAAAAATTTGAGCGTGCGCGCACACACACACAGAGACAGACAGACAGACAGACAGACAGACAGAGAGAGAGAGAGAGAGAGAGAGAGAGAGAGAGAGAGAATCACCAAAAAAAAATTTTTTTTCCCCCCCAAAAGAATGGCTCAGGACCCTGGGTGTGCCAAGCTCATACTCACCAGACAGGCCAGTTGTGTGTTTGCACAAATGTGTGTACCCAAATCGTGTCTATACCAGTAAAATTATTTTAATTACGGTATGTAAATTAATGAAATATGGGAAAGAAAAGAGAGTTGTTGCTTCTGTGAAAACAGTTTGTTTTTTCACAAGGGTTTAAGTTCTCACTCCAATTTAAAGAAACCAAAATAAGCAAGAATAGATAATAAAAACAATGGAAAAAGCAAATACATGGGCTGTGTTAAACAAAAATGAGAGAAAGGGGTGTGTTAGAGGCCTAATGACTGTGATGAGTATAATGAATGAATATACACACAAATAGGGTGGGCAAGTAAATCAAATTGTTTTATGAGGAATTTTAGCTTTCCAGTTATTGACTGAAACTTGTGGGTTGGTCACTTACACAGCAGCAAAAAATTATGGATTCATTGGGTGATTGTTTTTTTTTTTTTTTTTTCTCAACACAACCATATTAGAGAGGCAATGAGAGAAAGCAATATTCTTGATTTGTTATTGGCAGCAAGGCTAAAATCTATTATTTGGGCTCTACTTGTCTCGCGGTGCGCAGTGGTTGTAGAATGGAGTGATTGTACGGTCAAGTTCTCTGATTGGGCGCCTCCGTAACCAGGTGGGAAGGAGCAGCAGTGCGTAGCACACGCTTCTTGATTAGACCATGGTTCGAGCCCGTCACCACCAAATACGGAGGATGCGGAAAGGTCAGGGAATGACCACCGCATATCCCAGAGCAATATGGCCTTAGTTGCTAATGCTCCTAAAAACCAAAATAACTAACTAACCAACTAGTTCTCTGATTGGGTGATTATTGTGAAGGCATTTTGTTTCTGATTGTTTTGTGTCATAGAGGGGGGATGCTTAGCTTATGTAGGGTGTTTATCTTCCTGTCCTGCTGTTTTAAAATTGGAAAATGAGTTCCCGATTTTAAAACGGTGGCAAGTGGGGGATAAATGCCCTAGACATATCAGCCTAGGAGGACTGGGTGGGAAAAGCAGTGAGTGGCACCTGCCAATCACTGCTTTGTTTCTGTCCATTTGTCGAAATATGGACTATTTACCCAAGATGTGGAGGTTTACCGGCAGCAATTCTTCACACATTAAGAATCTGCACACAAAAGAACCACTAGGGACAGTGATCAGTGTGTTGTTGAACGGATTTACTTATAAAGAAGTAAATACTGTTGAGGGGAAAGGGAAGGGCATTTGTTTATCATAAAGGTGACTACAATATTAGTCACCTTTATGATAAGCAAATCTAGTCCCACTGATAGATTTTAAAATCTATTCAGTGGGACTCGCTCATGACAAATTCTAAATGGGAAGCTACTAGGCTTTGTATACCCACTAAAAGCAGTTTCCCAAACTGTGGTCCGTAGACCAGTTCCGCAGGGTCTGTGAAACGGATCCTCTGGAACTGGTCAAATTATTCGTTCTATGTATAGCAAATTGATGATAAATAAAATTATTGTTATATATTTATGTAAAAATAAGAATAAAGTTGTTTTTAACCAAAAACCTTGAATATTCTTTTCTCACACAAACACACACCCCAGAGAAACGTATGCATATATACAGTAGACTCTCGATTTTCCGGGATAGATGCTAAAAAAACAAATCCCAGATAATCGATTTCCTGGTTAATCCAAAAATACAGAAGTCCCCGACATACATAAGAGATACATTCCAGGACTTCTTACTTCATAGAATTTTACGTAACTCTGGAATGACTAATAACATATTGCTACCATATTATTATTGACAAATCTGAATTCAGCACGATACTTGTTAATGTTTGACCATTTTCATACATTCTTATTAGTTTAATTTTCTGATCCAAATCGATCGTTTTCCTGTTGGTAGCACTGTCACCTATTCTCTTGGTCTGCACCATAATAATGGTCAAAATGAAATTTTCTGTAAAGAACTTCACAGGGTTAAGGCAAAAAAAACTCGCTATTATCACCCTGTGCAAGCTCACATTTTACTAAAGCACATTTCTGGAGGTCAACAAAAAACAAAACAATTTGCACTTTCCGTTTTATTGGGCATTTTTGTTAGCGCAATCTATTATAAATGGGTAGTAAACTCGATCTTATTGCATTTGCGATAATACCAATAGCTGGAATTCTGTGGGTTTCTACTTTATTATGGTGAAGTGTGCCCCCCCCCCCCCCTTCACTGAAAATTTCAGTCATATAAAAAAAAAAACCATAAATAATTGTAAGAATCTTCTCTTCTTTCCTATTTTTTTGCTTGCTAATCCGATCTCACTTGTTCAATTTGTGCGTGCTGTGATCTTTGTTATTGATTTCTTATTATTATCATTTTTGTTGTTTTAAATTTTACAATCCTAAAAATTAAAAAAAAAAAAAAAAGAATTGAGTGAAAAGAAATTTACGTAAATCCGTAGTTGCGTGAGTCGGGGACTTACTGTATCGAAAAATGTTCAGCAACCTATGTAAAAAATATGGTGATAGATACCTTACCACGTACTACTTGTGTGTCCAATACGATGCTTCCCTTTATTTTTTTTATGATGTTGCGTATGGTTTGGTCACCAGCTTATAATGGTCCATTAGAGATTTAACGGATGCACCGTTTTCAAACTTTTGAATAATTTCAAGTCTTTAACTGAAAGCGCAACCCTTTTCCATTTATCCATCAATTTTGCGATTTCTAAACAAAAAAAAAAAAAAAAATTCCACATCCCTGACGTAAATAACAAAACATTTGTCTTTTTGCGGTGTGACGGAACACAGCAATTGACGCGACGCACTAAAACAAACTAACCATTTGGTCTCTTTTGGGGGGGGGGCAGATGTGAAGACAGCGGGGGTTGCAAGATAATAGGCATATTAATCTCCCAATGATGACTTATAACGCCACTTCTCCTCGCTTATTTACCACTTGCAAAATATCTGTTTATACCTATTCTAGTTATTACTCGAATTTTATGATTTCGTTAATTTAAATTTTTTTTTTTTTTTAAATTTGGAGTCTTGGAGTGTCCCGGTTAATCCGATCCCGGTAAATTGAGAGTCTGCTGTATATGGATCTGCAACCTTTATTGATTTTTGAAGGGGTTTGTAAAATTTTTTGATTTTTGTAGGGGTCTGTCTGATTTTGAAGGGGTCTCAGTAGTTTGGGAATCACTGACATAAGAGATAATTTAAGGCTTATGTCTAATGGATGTCAGAAGAACTTATGAGGCTTGTGGCAGAGAATAAAAATGCATGGGATGTGTATAAATTTTCAGGTGACAGAGAAAAAACCTGAAGTATATATTAAAAACCGGTATGCAATTAAGTCACAAAGAAAATTAGGCAAGATATGAGAGATTATAAAGTCTCTACCAAAGTAAAGTAGCAAAGACATACTTTACTTATGTAAACACCAGAAGGCTAGGAATAAATCACACCTGTCCACCAGATATGACTGGTATAACAGTTGATTATTCTGTTTTGTTGCTGACGAAATGAATAAATATTTTTTTTTGCATTTGTGACTGGAAGAATAAAGCTAAATAATTTTGCGATAACTCAGAAGAAAGTGGAAGAAAAATTCTTGAAGCTAAATGCAAAAAAAAAAAAAAAAAAAAGTGGTCAGATTAGATCATTTGCATTATATTGAGGGTGGCAGCAAAGGAGGTAAGCAAACTATTAGCATTAATTTTGAGGACATCCTTGGATTTAGGATAGGTACCTATTGACTGGAGATGTGCAAATGTATCCCCAATTCACACAAAGTGGGGGGGAACAAAAAGGTGACATCAGTAATTATCATTAATAGTGGCATATGATGCAAGAAAGCAAGTTGTTTATACAGCACAGCCAAAAAAAAAATAAAAAAATTCCCATTTCACCTATCCATTAATTTCAAAAGTTTGTTCCAGCAATCAACCAGTTGCTGGCTAAGGCAAATTTCCACATATCTATTCTGCAACTATCTTTTCTCAGTTAGAATTTATGATCCCTCAAGGGCATAATCTGAGCAAGAGAAAGAATGCCATCAGCATTGAGCTTGCTCAAACCATTCAAAGCCTTAAACACCTCAATCAGATCACCTTGCAGGTGCTTAGTCTCCAGATGCTGTAATTTGCAGATCTGAAACCATTTCTTGGTAAGAACATCCGTTTGTTCCCCCTCATTGATCTTGTTGCCTTTCTCTGTATGAGGTCTAAAATGAGGTCTCGTTATCCCTGCAACAAAACTCCTGTATATCATTGACAAGACCCCATGTTCTGCTCTGGCTGCCTGTCTGCACTGCTCAGAAAACTACATATCTGTCTGCACAATTGCTCACAGCTCTTTTTAATTCTCTACTACCTGAGTGTAGTACCACACAATTGGTACATTTCTCTGGGGTTAATGTTACCCATATGCAGTACTTTGCATTTGTCAGTGTTAAACTACAGTTGCCACTTTTCACTGCATCTGGATAACTTTTCTACATCCTGTTGCAGTAGCATACTGTCATTGACAACCCTGCCAACCTTTGTATCATCTTCAAACTTGGACGTTAAGCCTGATATACCTTCATCAATATCATTGATAAATATAGAAAACAAAAATGGGCCCAACACCGAACGCTGGGGGACACCTCTAATAACATTAGTCCACGAAGAGCAGTGTCCATTGATTACCACTCTTTCTTCTCCCACTCAACCATCCTTTTATCCATAGCAGTAACTTGCCCTTAATGCAACAGTGATTAAATTTGTACAGCAGTCTTTTATGTGCAACAGTATCAGAATCGTTCCTGAAATCAAAGTTATTTTTTGCATCCAGTTCCCTTGTGACCACATCGTAGTATCTGATCAAATTGGTCAGACAAGGTCCCCCCCTTAAAAAAACCCATGCTATGTCTAAACTATGACTGCAGTCTTGTCTAGATGATCCTGCATTGCTTCTTAACCAGAGACTCTATTATTTTCTCCAGAACAGAAGTTAAACTAACAGGTCTGTAATTATTCATTTTGCCCATTGATCCCCCTTTGAATTGGAGATAAGCGTATCTCCAGTTCGTGGGTACTCCCCAAAATCCAAGGATGCTCTCATAATTATGGCTTACTTTATTTGCTGCCTTCCTTAATACAATATTTTGTCCGTTTTCCTCCCAGTTATTACAAAATCATTTAGCTTCCTGTTAGAGTTTAATAAACTTCTGG